>NC_053429.1:49454679-49754679 GCF_007990345.1 Gossypium hirsutum | reverse complement strand
GGGCATGTGTCACACACGATCTGCCCCATGGGTATGTGATCTGGCCGTGTGTCCCCTTTACCCTAATTTTGTAAAACAAAATGCTCAGTAGTAAACACACGGGTAGAGACACGGCTGTGTGTCTCAGTTGTGTAGAGGCCACGGCCTAAGCACACGGGCGTGTGACTTGGCCGTGTGACCTCAATTTAGTTGATGACGTCATAAACAGAGAGTTACAAGGGCTGAGGACACGAGCACGTCCTAAGCCACACGGGCGTGTGAGACCACACGGCCTACCCATATGGGCGTGTGACCCTCCAAAATAGGAAAATTTTTTAAGCATTGTATAAGTTTCGAGAGTTCTTAGTTTAGTCCCAAACCATACCCAATGTATGTTTTGGGCCTTGAGGGCCATATAAGGGACGATATGCATGTGAATGAAAAATTTTAAATTTGGGCAAAATTTTATGGCCCGATTTTGTATGATTGTGTGAGTTTATGTCCGGTAAAGCCTCGTACCCTGTTCTGGTGTCGAATACGGGTAAGGGGTGTTACAGCATCATTCAAGCTCGAAATCTCAGGTTAGATCTGTAGCGAGTGTGGGTAGTGTCAGGAACAACAAGCCTAAATGTCAGTAATGTAATAGACAACACTTCGTTGAATACAGATTGAAAGACGGGTCGTGTTTTAAATGCGGTTCTTATGATCATTATCTCAGAGGCTGCCTTGAAAGGTATGATAAAGAAAAGGCGCAGAATACTTGTTCGAGTAACACGGCTGCTGGAGGGAGACCACCTCGGAACACTGGAAATACGAGTGACAGTCAAGGTGGAACAAAAAATTCTGCTATTAGATTTGAGGCACAGGCACCAGCTAGGGCCTATACGATTCATGCTCGAGTGGAAGCTTCAACACCTGATGTGATCACTGGTACATTGTCTATCTTTAATACTAATGTTAATGCTTTGATTGACTCAGGGTCAACGCACTCATATGTATGCACAACTTAAGTGTCGGATAAGAAACTACTTTTTGAGTCTACTGAATTTGTGATTAAAGTAACAAACCCTCTAGGTCAATATGTATTAGTTGATATAGTTTGTAAAAAACTGTCCTTTGATGATTCGAGGTTGCAACTTTCTGGCTAATTTGATGTTATTACCCTTTGATGAGTTTGATGTAATTCTGGGTATGGATTGGTTAACTCTGCATGATGCTGTTGTGAACTCTAGACAAAATCATATCGTGTTGAAATTTCAGAATGGTGAAAGGATTCGAATTGAATGAGATAGATTGGATGGTACATCTAATGTTATTTTAGCTATGACGACACAAAAACATGTTAGAGAGGGCCGTGAAGCGTATTTTGCTTATATATTTGATTCCAAAGTTTTAGAATTAAAATTAAAATAGGTTCCAATTGTATTTGAGTTCACAAATGTGTTTCCAGAAGAATTACCAGGGTTACCACTGATCAGAGAGGTTGAGTTTGCTATTGAATTACTGCCAGGAACATTTCTGATATCAATAGCTCCGTATAGAAGGGCACCTATAGAATTAAAAGAGTTGAAAGCACAGTTGCAGGAATTGATAGATAGGGGTTTTGCTCGGCCCAACTTTTCTTCTTGGGGTGCTCTTCTGTTCTTTGTCAAGAAAAATGACAGTTCAATGCGATTGTGTATCGACTCCCGACAGCTCAATAAAGTCACGATCAAGAAAAAAATATCCTTTACCACGTATAGATGATTTGTTTGATCAGTTGAAAGGTGTAACAATATTCTCAAAGATCGATCTCTGTTCTGGATATTATCAGTTACATGACTTGGATGTGCCGAAAACTATTTTTAGAACTGGGTACGGACATTATGAATTTCTTGTTATGCCATTTGGTTTGACCAATGCACCTGCTATGTTAATGGACTTGATGAACAAAATATTCAGACCGTACCTAGATAGATTTGTTGTTGTGTTTATTGATAACATTCTAATCTATTACTGAGATGAGACAGAGCATGCCCAGCATTTGAGAATTGTGTTGCAGACTTTACGTGAAAAACAGTTGTTTGCTAAGTTTAGCAAATGTGAGTTCTGGCTCCGAGAAGTTAGATTTTTGGGACACATAGTGTCGACGGACGGTATTAGAGTTGATCCGAGTAAAATCAACTATAGTGGACTAGAAATCTCCAAGAAATGTTTCAGAGGGGAGAAGTTTTTTGGGTTTAGCCGGATATTATAGAAGATTTGTCAAGGGATTTTCGATGATTGCTACACCGTTGACGAAACTGCTTCAAAAAGATGTCAAGGTTTGAATGGTATGAAAAGTGTCAGCAAAGTTTTAATCAGTTGAAAGCATTATTAACTGAGACACCTGTGTTGGTTCAGCCATAATTCGGTAAAGAATTTGTGATTTATATTGATGCTTCATCAAATGGTTTAAGTTGTATCTTGATGTAAGAAGGTAAACTAGTAGCGCATGTTTCTCGACAGTTGAAACCGCACGGAAAGAATATCCTACTCATGATTTAGACCTTACAACCATTGCATTTTCTTTAAAGATTTGGCGAAACCATTTGTACAAAGAAAACTGTCATATCTTCACAGATCACAAGAGCCTAAAGTATTTGATGTCACAAAAAAATTTAGACTTGAAATTATGATTTGATCATCGACTATCATCTGAGAAAGGCTAATGTCATTTCTGGTGCCTTGAGTAGAAAATCTCTGTTTTCTTTGAGAGCTTGGAACACACGGTTGACATTGACTGATGATGGCTCAATATTAGCTAAATTAAAAGCAAGACTAATGTCTTTGCAACATATTTGTGACGCTGAGAAAGGTGATGCTGAATTGATTGCTAAACGGAAATAGATTGAGTCGACATCTGATTTAGACTTTCATGTTGGTTCAAAAGATAGTTTTTTCTTCAAAAACAGGTGATTCCAAACTCATTAAGAAGATTTTACAGGAAGCTTATATCAGTACCTTATTGATACATCCTGGTAGCAAGAAAATGTACGGTGATTTGAAACAGATGTATTGGTGGCTAGGTATGAAATGGGAAATTTCAGAGTTTGTATCAAAATGCTTAATCTGTTAGCAAGTTAAAGCCGAACATCAGGTACCTTCTGGTTTATTACAACCTATGATGATTCTAGAGTGGAAAATATTCCAGAATGGAAATGGGAACATATTACGATGGATTTTGTATCAGGATTACCTCTATCTCCAAGAAAGAAAGATGTTGTATGGGTTATTGTAGATCATTTGACGAAATCCGCGCATTTTATTCTAGTGCGTACTAGTTATTCACTTGAGATATTGGTAGAATTGTATGTTTCTGAGATTAGTAGATTGCCTGGTGTGTCAATTTTTATTATCTCTGATAGGGATCCACGATTTATGTCTCGATTCTGGAGTAAGTTACATGACGCTCTAAGTACTCAACTGCATTTTAGTACATCGTTTCATCCACAGACCGATGGTTAGTCTGAGCGAGTAATTCAAGTACTCAAATATAGTCTTCGATGTTGTATTTTAGAGTTCGAAGGTACTGGGAGAAATTTACGTCGTTGGTTGAATTTGCTTACAATAGCAATGATCAAGCTTGAATTAAAATGGCACCGTACGAAGCTTTGTATGGCCGAAAATGTCGAACACCGTTATATTGGACTGATCTGAATGAGAAAAAGTTATTCAATGTTGATTTGATTCAAGAAACCAAAGAAAAGGTTAAAGTAATACATGACAGTTTGAAAGCAGCTTCTAATCATCAAAAATCCTACGTAGATTGGGAATGAAAAGATATAGAGTTTCAAGTCGGGCACAAGGTATTTCTAAAAGTATCACCCTAGAAGAAAGTGGTCCGATATAGAGTAAGAAAGGATTCATAACATATTTCATGTATTGATGTTACGATGGTACCAATCAGATCCTTCACATGTGATTTCACTTGTAAATGTTGAAATTCAGCCAGACATGACGTACAGTGAAGAACCAATTAGAATTTTAGCTTAGGAAGTTAAAAAATTGAGAAATAAAAGTATAGTGTTAGTTAAAGTTTTCTTTCAACGACACGGAATCGAAGAAGCTACCTGGGAATCGAAAGAAACTACGAAAGTGCAATATCCGAAACTATTTTTTGGTGAGATTTTTTAGAACGAAAATTTCTTTAGAGGGGAGAGTTGTAACAGACTGTTTTTAATGAAATAAGAACAGTGGTTTTGGTACCATAATTCTGATGAGTAAATTATTATTTTATTATTTACTTAGTGTCTACATGTGTGATAACCCGAATTAGGGCCTAATCAAAATAGTGGTTTCGGGACCACCAAATTCGAGATAAAAATAATTATTTTATAATTATTTTGAGGTCTATGATATGATTGCATGATTGTGTGAAAATTTCGTGAAGAAATTTTATGCATAAAGTGCTTAATTTGAAGTTAGGGACTAAATTGAATAAGTTGTAAAACTTGCATTCTAGAAGTTTCTAGTATGAAATTGCTTTGAAATATTAATCAGGAGGTCTTAAATATCAATTTGACCAATTTCTAAGTTTATGGACAAAAATTGGACATGGATGGGATGAAATTTTTGAAAGTTTAGTAAGGAAGGGCATTTTGGTCATTTGGATATTAAATGAAATAAAATGGGAAAAATAACACAAAAATGATCATCTTCTCCACAAGTTGCTGCTGAATTTTTTTCTCCACCATAGCTAGGGTTTCAACACTTTTAAGCCTTGATTATTAGTGATTTCTATGCCTGTTTTTAATGTTCTTTATATTTTTGAAATCCTCGTAGCTCAGTTTACCTATTTCTACCAATATTTTGAGCTAGGGTTTATATTTAAAATTTTAACCATGGATGATATGTATGAATTTTGACGTTTTATGGTAGAATATGAAGTTTGAGATTGTGTTAAACAACTTTTGCTAAGTGATTTTTCGTAAAAACGAATAAAATGACATAATCAGTAAAAATACCTAGTATTCATAAGTACATGTTAGAGTGTGAATTTGATGTTGCTATAGAAGGGAAAAATTATCAGCATGTCATAAAACATAAGAAAATAGGATGAGGTTTAATTTACGAGCCTTAGGGAAAAAGTGTAAATATGTGAAAGTTTAGGGGCAAAATGGTATTTTTTCCAAAGTTCGTACTAGGGGCTGTTTTGATGAATGTGTGTATTAAATAAATTAATTTGGTATTATAGATCAAGAGAAAAGAGATTTGAGTCGAGATCGGGGGAAAAATAAAGTTTACGAGGAATAGGCTCGACTATTCTCATTTTGTATCGAGGTAAGTTCATATGTAAATATTGTAATATAACCATTATTTTAAATCATTTAATGCTTTTTATACGATATTATGATTGTTACCATGTAATTCTATGCTTTGTGGTCATTGTTGGACAACATGCAAAAATTTTATGAATTATGTGAAAAATGTGAAAGACTACCGAAGTATCGTCATTGGTATTCCAAGGAGAATGGTAAAGGAGTATGAACGAGGAAAGTCCCGTTGAACCTTAGGAATATATTAGGATATTTGGGCATTCGAGCTCGTTGAGTTGGGTCCGAGTTCACTTATGGATGCGAATGTCCGAGCTCGTTGAGTTGAGTCCGAGTTCGTGAGACGTAACTAGGCATTCGAGCTCGTTG
Organism: Gossypium hirsutum; assembly: GCF_007990345.1. Classification (NCBI taxonomy): domain Eukaryota; kingdom Viridiplantae; phylum Streptophyta; class Magnoliopsida; order Malvales; family Malvaceae; genus Gossypium; species Gossypium hirsutum. The sequence goes on along the minus strand of NC_053429.1, from coordinate 49,749,037 downwards.
AGTTGAGTCCAAGTTCACTTATGGATGCGAACGCCCAAGCTCGTTGAGTTGAGTCTGAGTTCGCTTATGGGCGGGTTACATGGTAGCTTGGCTACATATGTGGCACTTATGTGCAAACTTTCCAAGTATCCGAGTTATATTCCGATATGTTCAACGGGTAAAATTCTAGTGAAATGGAAGAATACTCAAGATGCAAGTGACGTATTGGTAAGTGTTGTGGAATGGGCACTTTAGACAGGTATGTACTTAACCCTCGGGTTGAGACTTGATACAACAACAATAATATGGTAAGATGATGAATGATGAATAGAAATGTGATACATGTTTTGGTGATATTATGCTAATGTTGGTTGGTATAATTGTTTTGTTAAGTTTTTTGTTATTTGCATGTGGACTTACTAAGCATCTATGCTTACTCCCTCCTTTTCATTCTTTGTAGTTTTGACAAGTCAATTTGGAGATCGGGACGGTCGGAGGCACGCTCACACTATCACTGGACAATCGCAGTATAATGACTTGAAATTTTTGGAAATATGGCATGTATAGCATTCCAATCATTTTATGTGTATAATCTTACGATATGGCCCATGGATGGAATGAAAATGTTTGAGAATGATTAGCTATTGGAATGGCTAATCAAGTTTATATATGATAACAAGTATGCTTTATGTCTTAACTAAACCATGAAAATCCTTGGAAAGGTAAAATTGGCCACAAAATAGAATCAGACAGCAGCAGTGACGTGAATTTGAAAAATCACTAAAAATAGTAGAAATAGAATTCAATGATTAATAAGTTATGTAATCGAAGCTTGATGAGTCTATTTTCATATGGAAGCAACTATGAGTTATATTTTATGAGATATTTAAGTTTTAGTGAAATAGGGTCAGAGAGATCTCTGAATCCCCTGTTTTGACTTTAAAAATTCACCATAAATTGTACAAAAACTATTATGAGTTTTACCTTACATTTATGAAATCCTTATTTAGTTGAGTTTTATGAGAAACAAACAGAATAGTCATTGAAACTCTATACAAGGAGATATATGATTCGTAATACACAGGGGTCAGAGTAGCCAAACCCTGAAACAGGGGAAACTTTAATTAATAAACTGTACTAATTGGCCCTATCAAAAATTCTAGGAAAAAAATTAGTAAGTAGATATATGAGTCTAGTTTCACGTAAAATTACAAAATTGGATTTTAGGTTTCGTAACTCGAGATATATATTTTTTAGCGACTGTGATGCAGTTAGCCAGCTTGTCTGGAAATTCTAAAATAAATTGTTTGAGCTGTTTAATTAATGAATTAAGTTCGTTAACACCTCGTGCTCGACTTCAGCGACGGTCTCGGGTACGAGGGCATTACAACATGATTTTATTAAGGTCGTATTAAAATTTCATTAAAAAATTTTGATGTTTGCTTGGTTAATTATGTAAAAAGGACTACATCATAAAAAAGTGTAAAAGTGGAGTTCTAATAGTTAAAAGGGCTAAATGACTATGGAAATGGAAGTAAATGGACTAAAATTGTAATTATACCATTCATAAGGTTAGTGGAAGTGCATGGCATGGTTTTATTGAAATTTTGGAAGTTTTTAAAGGTTAATATGGTAATTGGTAAAATACACATAAATTAGATAAAACAAAGGTTACTTCATCTTCTTCAAATTGTTTCTACTGAAATTTGAAAGGAAGAAAAAAAAGCCATTTTAGAGTCATTAGGTTTGAATACTTCAAGTGTGTGCATGTAAGTGATTTCAACCCCGTTTTTAATGATTTTTATGTTTTTAAGATCGTTTTAGCTTAGTCAAGCTAGCCCGGTTGTCAATTTGTGAAACTGTTAAAAGTTAAGGGTTATTCCATGAATTTTGTTGAATGGATTTTGATGTTAAATGATAGATTATGAATCTTGGTTGAAAAATGAACAAGTTTTGTAGAGTGATTTTGATGAATTTTGTATATTAGGAACTAAATTGTTAAAGGTATGAATTCTAGGGTTTTAATGTGAAATGATGGTAAGTATGGGTTGTTTCAAGGTCCCTTGGTTATTTGGGAAACATGGATTGAGATTAAAATGGTTAGATTTTAAGTTATAAGCTTAAGGACTAAATTGTGAAAAGTTAAAATGTTAGGGGCAAAATGGTAATTTTGCATAAATATGAAATGTGGATTAAATTGCATACTAAAAGTACTAAAGTGATTGAAAATTTCTATTTAGATCAAGATAAACCACGTACGGCCCTAGACCGAGGCAAAGCAAAAGCTTCAGATTAGCTCGATTTAGTTTTTACGCCCCTAGCCATCGAAGTAGTTCGTATGAACGGTTATCGTATTAATGCTATTACAATTGTATGTTATTATGTTACTTCTAATGTTAATTGAATGATGTCTAAACAAATCAATGCTATGATGGTTATCAAGTCCCGATTGAACCTTAGGAATTCTTAGGATACAAATGACAGGTCATTAGGGATTTCATATTTCGGGTGTTGGTCTTGAATGTCCTACCGATGGATGAGGTCCTGTATTTTTTGCGAATACTCCACAACTCATGTGAGCAGCATCGTGTAGCTTACATTTCAAGCCACAGCTCGTGTGAGCAGGCCCATTTCACAACTCGTGTAAGCAATGATTTAAAGGAAATGTTACGGTTATATGTAAAGGAACACTTCGTGTGAGCATTCCTGACTATCCGATGAAATTCTAGGTGGTTCAATAGGTAAGAAAAAGGGAACAAAAAGGTAAGTATGCAATTGTATTGAATCATGAAATTATGGGACATGAAAGATGCAAAGGTTATGTTTACACATGGTGAACACATTTTTTATGGATGATATCATATATATGTATATGAACAAGTGGACTAACTTGTAGATTGATGATAGTGTTTAGGCTTATGTCAACATTGTGGTTATGGTTGATTTTTATGCTTATGCTTTATACTCTACAAATGAAATGGTAAGTTAAGTTTGGTTTATACGAGCTTACAAAACATTATTTGCTTACGTAGTGTCTTTTCAATGTTTTATAGATTATCGAAAGCTCGATTTGGTTGGAAGCTCGTCAGATATCTATCACACTATCCAGAAGTCAATTCGATAGTTTTTGTGTATTTTGGCCAAGGTTTGTAATGGCATGTATAGGGTGGTTTATTATGATGTTTTTGATGAACATGTAAAATGGTAACTTGATATGTTTGTGCTTGGTCGCTTATGGATTCTTGATGAATTTATAATGCTTGTTTAGATATATCATTTTGGCCACTTATATGTGTATGTAAATATGATTCTTTTGGAAACTTTGTAATGGCTTGATAATGGTCTTTCATGTTATGTTTTGTATGTTTTGAAAATGGCTAATTGAGGTATGTTTTATTTCCTAAATGGTCTATAATTGTATGTATAGAATTAAGCATATAAGAATGTCTAAGTAAGTGATGTTTGGTTGTTGTTTGTAGTACCTTCGAATAGCATATTGGATAGTTGAATTAGGACTCTTAAAATAGTTATTATATATATGGGTTGATAGGGTTTTGGTGCCTTCAAAGTGTGCACAAATGATCTAGACGGTTATGCATGAAATGGTGATGGAAATGGCTTGATTCTTGGTGAATTCTAGGTCCACACGGCTTGAGACACGAGCGTGCGACTTAGCCGTGTGTGGCACATGACTTGGCGACATGGCAGTGCGTCATCTAAGAGTTCCTTTGTATATAAGTCAGTGAGTTACATGGCCTAGCACACGGCCTAGCACACGGGTGTGTTGGGAAACTCAGAGAGTTACACGGCTTGGTACACAGTTGTGTGACACGGTTGTGTGACCCTACTTAGAGAGTTACACAGGTGAGGACACAGGCTGGGACACGACCGTGTGTCCCTAGTTTGAAGGTTACATGGGCGTGTGTCTCAACCGTGTGAGACACACGGCCGTGTGACCCCTGTTTCCAAATTTTTGTGACTTTTTTGTAGACTTTCCAAATGTATTCAAATTGATCCCGAATCGTTTCTAGGGTATTTTTAAGGCCTCGAGGGCTTGATTTAGAGACAATATTATGTATTTGACTGATTTATGATATGTTTATGTTATTGAATGTAATTAAGTTTAAATGTTTTGATTGTACAGTAATGCTCCATAACCCTAATCTGGTGACAGATACGAGTTAGGGGTGTTAGATCATTTTTTCTAAGGTCCTATTTTTCCTCTCAACAAGTCCATTTTGTTGAGGGGGTTCTAGGTGCAAAAAAATTGTGACTAGTACCATGTTCATTACAAAAATTATTAAAGCCAAGGTTTTCAAATTATTTTCCATGATCACTTCTTACACTTGAGATTGAATATCCCTATTGGTTTTGAATCATTTTACAAAAAGTACTAAATTTTCCTAAAGTTTCATCTTTTGAAAACAAAAAGAAAACCCATTTATACTTAGAATAGTCATCAACAATAAAAAACCCATATTGTTTACCTCCTAAACTCATAATTCTAGTGGGTCCAAAAAGGTCAATATGAATAAGTTATACTACTCTAGATGTAGAAACTATATTTTTAGATTTAAAAGATGCTCTTCTATGTTTATCTTTAGCACATGCATCACATACTTTATCAAAGTTAGTAGAAAAGTTAGGCATGCCAACAAGTTCATTTTTAATAGGCTTTTAAATAACACTCATGCTCGCATGTCCTAATCTTCTATGCCATAAACAACATATGTTTTCATTATCAGCCATAAAGCAAAAATTAGAAAAAGATATGTCATCCAGATGCACCATAAAAATATTACCTACCCTATGTCCTACGAAAAGAATCATATTATGTACAAAATTTACAACTTCGTACCCTTTAGACTCAAATATTACTTTGAATCCCTTCTCACAAGTTGATTAATGCTAAGGATTTTATGCTTAAAACCATAGAAATAAAGCACATTTTAGTGAGAGTGGAAATATTTATACCGATAGAGCCAATACCTTCAATAAGCCCTTTAGAGTTATTACCAAATGTAACTTTTCCTCCATTCTTTGGCATAAGTTCCTTGAAATGGCTTGTCACGGGTCACGTGTCTAGAGCATCCACTATCAAGGTACCATGAGTTCTTCTTAGAGTTGCTTGCTTTGAAACAATGTAATATCCCTAAATAGGGTTTAGTAGTTTTGGGTATATTTTTCGAGTTTCGAGTGTGAAACTAGGAATTTATGGGGTTTCTAGTAATTATTAATTTAATCTAGAAGGTTAATTTTATCTAAAATCGATTAAACAATGATACGGAAAAATAAAAATATTTTTGGAAAATTAACTTTAAAGTAATTAAATAATTATTAGTGAAAATAATTAATTTGGGTCAAAAAAATTTAAATAATTTTTATTGCGGGTTAATTTGAGCTAAATTTATTTATTAATTAAATTGGGTTTAATTGTAAAACAAAGGAGAGTATTTATTTGGAAAATAAACCTTAAACTTCGGAATTTTGGAGGGAAATGATTAAATTTTTAAACAAGGGAAATGTGAGAGTGGCTATTAAGCAAATTCCCTAATTCTTAAATTCTGGTGGGTTGTTTCAGTTTTAAAAATAATGCATCTAGCCTAGTTTTCACACAATTTACATCATATTAGAGAGCTATAAATTTTGTTTTCATTGCATGGTTTTAAAGATCTATCATTAGAGAATAGATCCAATTTATTTCCTTCTCAAAATACTCTCTCAATTCACCCGGAATTACTCAAAAGTAGCCAAAAATATTCTGAAATTTCTCAAGATTCTTGAATCAAGATTTTCAATCAAAGGATTTAGAGCGATTCAAATGTAATCTTCAATCCTAAACTTATTTTTATGAAGATTAGAAACATTTTTACATGATTTGAAAGTCAATAAAATGATTTTTTTATCAATGTCATCTTCTTTATGAATTAATGGTCAATCTTGAATTTTGAGAGGAAATCCACAAATCAATGGATGTTCCAACTCAAAATGGATCTAGTAAAAGGTTTTTTGTCTTATTTATCAAGATTAAACATGATTTGTAAGGTAATTTGAAGAAATCTGAATTTCATCATCTTCATGAATTAATTCTCCAGATTTTTGTGAAATTGATGCTTAGTTTATGTGTAATTGATTTAGTATTGATGTTTGGAAGTGAATAGGAGGGCTGGAGAGGTTGATTTTGTGAGGAATCGAGTTTTCAACTTGATGTTACAAATCCAGTAAGGTATCTTTACGAGTGAATTTTGATTAGCATTGTTAATTGAAAATTGTGTTTAATATAGCTTTGGAAAGGTGGTAATGTCTACTTTACCTCTGTTAAAGCTTCGAATCTTGAAGAGGACCGAGATAACCAAAATTGAAGCTTGAAATTACCTAGTTTATCACTTGTTGTGATAGAGTAAAATTGTGTGGTGAGTGTTTCTAAAGGCAATTTGGTAAATTGACCCTCAATTATGCTCAATTAGTATATTAATTATTGATTAAAATTAATTAATTATGGATAAATGGTTGATTTTGCAAGAATGGTATTAAATGTGCAAAAAAATTGAATTTGTATTGAAAAAAAATGGCAAGTGAATTTTTGGGTAGTGTTGTGCTATTTAATTAAATTAATTTTAAGAATGATTTTAAGCATGTGTACTAAAATTTTTTATCATGATATATTGTTGTTTCAATTGGTAACAGATTATGGAAAATTGGCAAATGACTTGCTTGATTTAATTGGATATTAAATGCTATTTTACATGTTACACATAAGCATCTTGTCACATTAAATTAAGCACACTAATGATTAATTTATATGCTATGTTTGATTGAATATATTGGCAACATGCATGGTGGATCCATTGGATATAGTTGGCATGCCATAGGATTTGTGGGTACTCACCTTTATTTGTGACATTATAAGCATATGACTCTAGGTGGACTAATTTGTTGGAGTAGATAAGAGAGTGTTGAGTATGAGTCTCCACTCAATGGGTTCTTTAAGGCGCTATAAGGGAGCGCGTGCTTCAGCCTGCTCAACTTGGTGGATTGTATTTGATATTTGTGGGAGTTCAGAGATCCGTTTATCCGATGTATGATCACCCGATTAAGGCATGAGAAATGAATGTCAATATATTTATGTATGATTGTTGTTATATCAATTGATGATTAAAAGCCATGAATGATTGATTTTTGGTATTGTAAATGCTTATGGAAATTAAATTGGCATGTTTAATTATTTTTGGTTGACAATTGCTGAATGATTGGTTGTGAATTAAGTAAGAATTGGATATTAATTTGCTTCTTGTTATTATTAACATTCACTGAGCTTTTTAAAGCTCACACACCTACATTCGTGCAGATAATTGTTGGGATTGAGAAGTCGAGAAAGCGAGTTCCAAGAGATTTAGTCTTGGTAGAGATTTTATTACAAATTTTAGAGACTATAGTCGGGCATTGTGGAACTCCCGGGAATTAGTTGTGTAACACTCCTTACCTAAGTTCGATGCCGGAACAGGATACGAGGTGTTACCAAACTTAAACACATACAAACATACACCTCCTAGATATGAAATTTTGCTCCAAATTAAAACTTTTTACAATACCTTAGTGTCCCTACTATGGGCCTACGAGGCCTCAAACACACTTTGGAATGGATTTGGGACTAATCTGTGCAATCTAGAATACTTTGTAAAATTTCAAGCTGACAGGGGCACACACCCGTGTGGAAGGGCAACATGCCCGTGTACCTATTTAACATGGCCATGTTGAAGGCTTGTGTGACTCACACAGCCTGAGCATATTGGGACACGTTCGTGTCCCTAGCCCGTGTGAATTTATTTTTTGATTCCAACCTGCAGGAGTTTCCATGCGGGTGGGCACATGCCCTTGTCCATGACCCATGTCCCCCACATGGCCATCACATGCCCATGTGCAAAAACCTTAACATTCTATTTCTGACGTCAGCAACCCCTTAAGGGCACATGCTCGTGTGTTAGGCCATGTCCTCCACACGGCTGAGACACACGGCCGTATCTCTACCCGTGTGTTTACTACCATGCATACTGACTTGAAAAATTGAGGTGCAGGGAATACACGGCCAGACTACACGCTCGTGGGGCAGACCGTGTGTCACACACGATCTAGACACATGTTCGTGTGTCTGCCCATGTGGACAAAAATAAGGCTATTTACCAAGCCTTTTTGCCACGCTTACTTGCACCAACCTACACAACAGCAACCAAAACCAACCCAAGCATAACACATATAACCAAAACAACCACAACCATGAGAAATTTGCATCAAATGCATTTAATAATAATAATATTAGCCAACATTAAGGGCCTATACAAAATGAATATCACATCCATCATATGAGCCAACTCTTATGGCTAAACTAACAAGACACTAAACAAAATATTCAAGTCCCTATACATGCCAAAGTCAAAATATTAAACTAGCTATATCAACGCTTCAGGTGATAGTGTGATCGATGCCTCCAACGTCCCTTGATCCCCGATACTAGCTTTATGGCACTATAAGAAAATGGAAAGGATAGGTAGTAAGCATAAAGCTTGGTAAGTTGCATATAAATAAGTAACTACATCAACCATGCATATTATAAATCTAAACAACATTCTTGAGTGAACATGGGTAAATATCACGACATGCTTATATATATCGCAAGTATAAACCAAAGATTTCAATAACGTCCTAAGACCATTATCTTAGCTAGAACTTGCTCATGTCATTCTTACCATCAAGGTAACATAACTAGACTCATATCTCATGAGTTTCGAATAAGAACCTGTACCACTCACAACATGATTATATCATTCCATATCATTTTCATAAGCTTTTAAAATGACCTGTGAAACCATTCGAAATACTAAATGATATTTGACAAGCTTTGCACAAGAGGATGAACTGTCGATGCCATGTTTCAAACATGGTCTTACACTGGCTCACATGTTGAGATCGATTCCATGTCCCAGACATGGTCTTACACTAGCTCTCATCTCAATGCCAAAGCAATCTCCCAGACATGGTCTTACACTGGCTTTCATAATGTGGCCGATGCCATGTCCTAGACATGGTCTTAATCTAGTGCACATATCAATGCCGATGCCATGTCCCAGACATGGTCTTACACTGGCTCTCACAACATCGCCGATGCCATGTTCCAAACATGGTCTTACACCAGCTCTCACATCGTGGCCGATGCCATGTCCCAGACATGGTCTTACACTGGCACTCATATCACCCAAATGTCATAGCATAGATATCCAATCTATTCCTAGGTTCAATCGGGACTCTACTACATTGAATTTCATCATGCATTATTCATAAGCTATTTCAACCATATTACGCAAAATTAATCATTCAACACATAATAATGATAAAGTTGCCTTACTTACGTACAACTTACCTCGGTATACAAAAAGTGAAAGACTATTTGGATTTAGTCTACTTGCTTGGCCTTCCCCCGTTCTAGGTTCAGATTTTGTATTTCTTGATCTAAAATGATAAAGATTCACTAATTTAATCATCATTTTAATCAATGAATTTCATAATTCATATTTTGGCAAAATGACCATTTTGTCCCTAGACTTTCACAAAATTACTATTTTACCCCTAGGCTCGTAAATCAATTTGTATCAAATTTTCTCACTAACCAAGCCTAGTCGAATTCTTTTTATACTAGAAGCAGCCCACAATTCCCATTATTACACACATTCACCACATAATTTATAACTTATGCAAGATGGTCCTTAGTTAGGGTTTTCATGAAAACTACTTCATAAAAGTTGTTTGTTTTACAACTAGGATTCATTTTATTCCATAAAAAAATTCAGAAAACAACATGTAAACTCTCATGGAAAAACCCTAGACTTTTAACTATTTTGCAAAATAGTCCCCTCATTAGCTAGATTATGCTACAAGGGTCCTAAAAGTACAAAAATTTTCAAGAAAGGCCATCAAAATCACTTACTTATATGGGTAAAGAGTGACTGAAATTTTGAAGCTCCAAAACCCCTATTTTTGTTGGTATTTTTGGTGGAGAGGAGAAAGATGAAAGGTGATAGCTTTTTCTTTTTATTTTATTATAAATCTTGTCAATTTAATCACCCAATTTCACCTAACTTTGACCTTGCAATTTCTTTGTCCCTATGATCGGCTATTAAAAAAATTTTAGTCTATTTACTCAATAAAGACCTCTAATTTAATATTCCATAGCTATTTGACACCTTTAGCTAGTAGAACAAAACTTTCACACTTTATGCGATTTAGTCCTTTTTCGCAATTAAGCATGCATAAAATTATTTCACCAAAATTTTCATGTACTCATACAAACATGCTATAACACATAAAATTATATTAAAATAATTTCTTCGATCTCAGTTTAGTGGTTCCAAAACCACTGTTCTGATTAGGCCCAAAATTGGGCTGTTCTTACCATTAAAAAGGTTTGGGTATTAGTCTCTCATAATTTCCTTGGGCTCCCATGTGGCCTCTTCAACCTCATGTCGATGCCACAGTAATTTCATGAGTGCGATACTTTTATTTCTCAATTGCTTGACCTCTCGGGCTAAGATTTTAACCGTCTCTTTGCCATAAGTCATGTCTGATCGAATCTCAACCTCTGTTGGCGAAAGAACGTGTGAAGGGTCAGTACAGTAATGGCACAACATCGACACATGAAAAAAATTGTGGTTCTTCTCTAACTTGGATGGCAAGGCTAGTTGATAAGATACCTGTAACACCCTTTACCCGTATCTAAGGCCGAAACAAGGTACGAGGCATTACCAGACTTAACCATACACATAGACAAAAATCGGGCCATAAAATTTCATTTGATTCAAAACTTTTTGAACACATGCATAGACTCATATTTAAAGACATATAACGTGGCATAAATGAGCACTTACACATCCATAATCATGCAATAACATGTCATTCAATTTAAACATATTTGCTTACCATCCTGTATATAATATAAATTCTTACATTAACTAGAACTAGACATGCTAAATCTTATTCTCATTTTATACCATCATAATGTAGTTACCAATTTGTCCATTAAACATCCATATTCAAGGCAACATTACTCATTTCCATTTAATTCATAATCCACTGGCCTGCATTTAACTTACCTGATGTATTACCAATCATGCATAACAAACAAAGTTAACTATATCATCACATCAAAACATAGGACATGGCATGATTAATTAAACTTATAAACCATAATGGATAAGGACCACATCTCATGATCATATATGATAACTCAATGCAAACTAATACGTATGGTCAAAGTCATAATAATAATACATATCACAAACCAACTTCCTATACATGCCACTCACTTGATATTTCTAATATTTGAATTAATTCTCCCAAAAATGATAGTTTGATAGTGTGATTTTGCCTCCTACGATCTCCAACCCCGAGCCGACCTACCAATACTAAAGAAATGGAGAGGATGGGTAAGCTTTACACTTAGTAGGTCCATATGAAATTAATAAGCAATTACTAACATGCTTTTCAAGATAAAACACTATAATTGTACAATTACATATGTTCAGGTTAAGTTGTTTTATCGAGTTACAATTACTAAATCATTCATATCTAGAGCTACAAAACTCCAAATTTAGTTTTGTTAATTTTCCTTGAAACTAGACTCATATACCTTTCTCCCATAAAATTTTTAGAATTTTTGGTTTAGTCAATTAGTACAGTTTATTCATTAAAGTTTCCCCTGTTTCGCTGTCCAACAGTTCTGACCTCTCTTCACTAAAAATTATTTATCTCATATTTCGGGACTCGGATGATGTTCCCATCCATTCTTCCACAAATTAGACTCATTTAGGATTATATTCATATAAATTATAGCTGATAATTATTTTTTTGAAATTTTTAATTATTTTTCCAAGTCAGAACAGGGGATCTCGAATTCATTCTGACACTTTCTCACAAAAATTAGAATATCACATAATATAGAACTCTTTTGCTCTCCTTGTTTCTTTTATATGAAAATAGACTTATTAATATTTAATTCCATAATTTTTTTGAAATTTAATTCAACTTACACAATTTTTGGTGAATTTTCAAAGTCACGCAACTGCTACTATCCAACACTGTTTTACTACTAAAATTCACTCTTACATAATTTCACTTAATCCATTTTGTCTTATCGAAGTTCACTCAAATATCAAGCACATTGCTCATAATTTTCATAAACATATACCTGCACTTATTCATCATATAATCATATTCACATGTATTTTTACTTAATTGATTTTCCCGTTGAACTCTTCGGAATAATAATTGATACTCAGGTGCCTGCACATATTTTCACACTTGTAGACAAGGTTATCTGGTACACATAGTAGCCTGCACTTAGTACTACACACGTGACCTAACCATCTGATACACGTAGTAGCCTGCACTTAGTACTACACATGCGACCAATTATCCGGTACACGTAGTAGCCTGCACTTAGTACTACACACGTGACCTCACAATAGATCATTCGTATCGTTTCTATTCTGAAGGCTCAACAGGGAAATTCCTCACTTTCCAACATGTTACAAATTTATTCATAGTCCTTTTTCAATTTGTAATTTACAACAAATAATCATTCTATAGGCAGCCACATTTCATATGATAACAAAATATAATAAAATAAAAAGAATCGATAAATTATTTACGTACAAACTTGTCGAAATCTCATCAGGTACAACCGGGTAGCAATTCATACAACCCATGTAATAGTAATTTAACATTCAATTCATGTAACAATAATTTGGCATTCAATTTCACATGACACAATAATCATCACATTTTCCATATCATATACACCATCCATCAACTTCTCCTAAACATACTAAATCATACAATTTATGCCATAACAATAGAAAATTACAATTCAAGTATGGAATTGCATTTTTATTAACACACGAACTTACATCGTATACGAAAATGGCCATTTTTACCATTTTGACCACAACTTGGTACTTTACCGATTTTAGCCCGAATTTCAATTTTCCTTGCTCTATCATTACAAATATAGCCTAATTAGGACTCACATTATTCAAATTGACCCAAAATCATATTTTGGAAAAATTACAATTTTACCCCTAAACTTTGTCAAAATTACATTTTTGCCCCTAGGCTCGTAAATTAAACTTCATTCTATTTTCTTATATTTTATGACATGCTGATCATTTTTCCCTTCTATAGTAACATCAAATTCACACTATAACATGTACTTATGAACATTAGGTATTTTTACCGATTATGTCGTTTTACTCGTTTTCACGTAAAATTGCTTAGTAAAAGTTGTTTAACACAATTTCAAGCTTCATATTCTACCATAAAACATCAAAATAAACACATTTCACCTATGGGTATTTTTCCAAATATAAACCCTAGGTTAAATTATTGCTAGAATAAGCTTAACCAAGTTACCGGGATTTCAAAAATGTAAAGAACTTTAAAAACGGGGCTAAGGAGCACTTACAATCGAGCTTGGGAGTTTGAACAAACCTTAACCATGGATACTCCTGGTAGAAACAGTTGAATGAAGAAGATGATAGCTAATTTGGCCTATTTTCCTTTTTAATTCTTTTAATTATTAGTTTACCAAAATACCCCTAACTTAAAAATATTTTATTACACCCATTTCATGTCTATTTTTGTCCAGAAATTAACCAATGGTCTAATTACCATTTAAGGACCCTTAATTTAAAATTTCATAACAATTGGACACCTCCAGTATGTAGAACTCAACTTTTGCACTTTTTCGATTTACTCCTTTTGACTAATTAAGTGCCCGAATGTCAAAATTTTCGAACGAAATTTTCACTAAATTATTCCGTGAAATCGTAGACCATAAAAATATAATAAAAATAAAATTTCATTGTCGAATTTGTGGTTCCGAAATCGCTGTTCTGACTAGGCCCAAAATCAAGGTGTTACACTACCGGTCCAATTCTCTCTGTCACCTCATAGGGTGAAATAAAACGTGGACTTTCTTCCACGGGGATACTTTTAAAAACACCTTATCACCAACTTGAAACCCAATTTCCTTTCGTTTCAAATCCACGTAGGATTTCTGTCTATCTGAAGCGGCCTTCAAACAATCATGAATTACCTTAACTTTCTCTTCGGTCTCTTTGACTAAATCGACCCCGTGAATCTAGTTTTCTCTGAGTTCAGTCCAAAACAAGGGCGTTTGGCACTTACGCCCATATAAAGCCTCATAAGTCGCCATTTTAAAAATCTTCTGATAGCTGTTGTTGTAGGCAAACTCTACCAGCGGTAAATACTTTTCCCAACTACCTTGGAAATCAAGAATACAACGCCGTAATATGTCCTCAAGAATCTGAATTATAACATGTAACACCACTATCCCGTATCTGTCACCGGAATAGGTAAGGTGCATTACCAGAAAAATAGAACATTTCAAACCAATTCAGAATCGCAAATATCATATAAAATCATTTCATAAGCAATCATCTCTTAAGATGGTCTACGAGACCTAAAATGTACTTTTAAGAAAGGTCTGGACTAGAACGAACACATTCAGAATTTTCAGAACTTAACCAAATCTTTCAAAACTATTAAAGTCACACGCCTGTGTGACTAAGCCGTGTGACACACATGGGCACCATACATGCCCATATAATCCAACCATGCCAAAAAGAGTTCCTATACTGACTTTTTCACACGGCCATATGACACGCCCGTGTATCTTAACCGTGTGGCACAATGCAGGCTTGGTTTAAGCCAACTTGTCACCCCTATATAAGTCTTTCCTACTAGCAATGTTAAACAACATTATACAATAATTTTCAGGCAATTCCATGCTCAAAACATGCTTCATTACAACTAAATCAACATCATTCAATAACCCATTCAAAACCATATCAAAACTTAACACATTCATACCATTTGCTAGCCAACTCTCATGGCCTAACATATATTTACAAATCAAAACTTCATACATAGACCTTCTAGCCTATACATGCCATACTTTAAAATATTTACACTTTCAAAAAGTACCAAAATGAGTTCGATAGTGTGGTGACGATCCTCGACTATCCCCGAGCCTTCAGTAGCTACGATAACTGTAAAACAGGCAGAAATCACACAGAGTAAGCTACAAAGAGCTTAGTAAGCCAAATACAATTGGTCTAACTACTAAAGCATATAATTATAATTCAACCATAAAGATTTATAGCCATTTCATAGAATAATTCATAAGCTTAACCGTGCTCCTTCGTTTGCATTTATGTCATGCTTCATTTCCAAATTCTATACATATTTCACAGAGACAGAGTCTTTCATATTCAGAATTTTAGTACGATTCATACGTACCTATATAAGTTATACATTTCATATGCTCATTCTCATATTTCAAACTCTATCATCAAACGGTTCAGAAATGATACAGATACTCGTAAACAAGTACAACGCCGACATCCCGGACGTGGTCTTACATGTAATTCAATATCGATGCCCCTGTCCCAGACAGGGTCTTACACAAAATCAGATTCAATGTCAATGTCCCAGACATGGTCTTATACGTAAATCTCAATCGAGGCCTGTGTCCCAGACATGGTCTTACACGATATCTCAGATAGATGTCAATATTCCTTTAGAAGTATACAGAGCTTTTAGGATACTAATAAATTATCAGACTTTACTCGAAAGATATTCATCAGGCTCTCAAGGTCATCCAATACAGATTACAATTTATATATGTGGAAATTAGTAAATTTAACACGTAATTGTAATTTGACTTACCTCGTAAGGATTTCATACGGATACGAGTCGACTATTCAACTACTTTGGACTTCCCTCGATCTAAGTCCGATTTTCTTTGTTCTTGATCTAATACAATGGAAATTCACCATTCAATTATCCATTTCATTCAATTTAATCCATATACACACATTTAAGGCACTTTGCATTTTAGCCCTTACATTTTCACACTTTGACAATTTAGTCCATTTTTCACAAAATCACAAATATGCAAAATTCACCAAGACTTTAGCTTAGCCGAATATACATGGCTTCCATACAAGTCCAAATAACACATTTAATTCACAATTTAGTCCCTCAAAACTCATTTTTACAATTTAGCCCAAATAGCTCATTTCATAAAAAAATTCAAGAACAAAACACGATAATCTCACATATATCTTTCATAATCCATATAAGAACACTATAAAGCTCATATAATCATCAATGGCAAATTTTATAATCTTCAACAAAAACAGAAATTTAGACATGGGTTTTGAAGAACACAAAGCAACAATCACCGAAACGTAGAAATTATCAAAAACCGAACAAAATAAGCTCACATATTAAGACATGCACTAGCCGAACATCAAAATGCTTCAATGGCTTCTTCTTTCTCTAATTTTCGACTGAACAAGGTGAAAATGCATGGCCATTTTATGTTTATTTTATTTTATTACACATTATAAGCCATATACCAACTTTACCCTTATTATTTACATGTAAAAATTCACCTAGTAATGTCCATATTTGTCCACCATTAAAACAAATGGTAAATATGACATGGAAGGACCTTTATTTTAAAAGCCAAACCAATTAGGTGCTTTAACACTTAGCACTCAACTTTTACACTTTACGCGATTTAATCCTTTTTCATAATTAAGCACAGAAACAGACAAATTTAATCACAGAAATTTCACAGACATAAATTCACATATCACAGACACAGAAAATAATATTAAAATATTTTATAAACTCGAATTTGTGGTCTTGAAACTACTATTCCGACTAGGGTCAAAACTAGACTGTTACATACTCTCTCTGACTGGCCGTCGGTTTGCGGATGGAAAGCCGTGCTAAAATTCAACTTTGTCCCCAAAGCTTCTTGTAACTTTTTCCAAAACTGTAAAGTAAACCTCGGATCCCTATCCAAAATAATCGACAAGGGCACTCCATGAAGTCTCACAATTTTAGAAACATATAACTTGGGTAGTTTATCAAGCGAGTAATCGGTATGCACCGGAACAAAATGAGCTGATTTCGTTAGTCGATCAACTATGACCCAAATAGCATCTTTCTTTCTAGGTGAAAATGACAATCCCGTCACAAAATCTATGGTAATTCGATCCTATTTTCATTCGGGAACCATCACAGGTTGAAGTAAACCCGAAGGTACTTGGTGCTCAGCTTTCACTTGCTGACAAATTAAACATTTCGACACAAACTCTGAGATTTCTCTTTTCATGCCTGGCCACCAATACAATCTCTTCAAGTCATTATACATCTTAGTACTACCCTAATGGATTGGCATACAACTACTATGTGCTTCGTGAAGAATTTTCCTAATAAGCTCATCATCTCTAGGTACACAGACCCTATCTCGGAACATCAAACATCCGTCTATACTAATCCAAAAATATGATTTGTCAACCGTCTCACACTGAGTCATCTTGGCTTGCAAATCTTTATCACTTTTCTATGCTTCACAAATCTCTTGAAGAAATATAGGTCTAGCTTTCAACACTGCTAGAAATCGAACCATCATTGATTACAGACAATTGAGTATTTATAGCTCTCAAGGAAAACAACGACTTCCTACTTAATGCATCAGGGACCATGTTCGCCTTTTCCTGGTGATAGTCAATTACTAACTCGTAATCTTTAATCAACTCCAGCCATCTTCCTTGTCATAGACTCAAATCCTTTTGAGTCATCAAGCATTTTAGGCTTTTATGGTTGGTGAATACCCAGCATTTCTCGTCATACAAGTGGTGTCTTCAAATCTTCAATGCGAACACTATGGCTGCTGCTCTAAGTCATGTGTCAGATAATTTTTCTCATGTGGCTTCAGCTGTCTTGAGGCATATGTATCACCTTACCTTCTTGCATAAGTACGCATCCTAGTCCATTCAAGGATGCATCACTATACACTATGAATTCTTTTCCTGGTTTCGGTTGCACTAAAATTGGAGCTTCAGTCAACAACGCCTTTAGTTTCTCAAAACTCTGTTGTCATTTTTCAGTCCATTCAAACTTGACATCTTTCTGTAGCAACCTCGTCATCGGAGTAGAAATCATGGATAATCCTTTAACGAATCGTCTGTAGTAACCTGCTAAACCTAGAAAGCTTCTAATCTCTGATATATTCTTCAGTGGTTTCCACTCAATAATAGCCAAGATCTTACTCGGGTCAAATTTAATTCCATTGCCCGACCTGATGTGTCCCAAGAATCCAACCTCTCGGAGCCAAAACTCACTTTTACTAAACTTGGCATATAACTGCTTATCCCTTAATGTCTTCAAAAAGGTTCTTAAATGCTCTGTGTGCTCACTCTCATCATGAGAATAAATTAATACATCATCAATAAAAACAACCACGAACTATCTAAGTATGGGCGAAAAATACAATTCATCAAGTCCATAAACATAGTGGGGGCATTTATTATGCCAAAAGGCATGACAAGGAACTCATAGTGCTCTTATCTCATCCAGAACGCGGTTTTCAACACATCTTGCTCCGTAAATCTTAGTTGGTAATAGTCTGATCTCAAGTCTATCTTAAAAAACACCGTGGCTCCCTTTAATTGATCAAACAAATCGTCGGTCCTCGGCAAGGGATACTTGTTCTTCATCGTCACCTTGTTGAGCTGTCTGTAGTCTATACATAATCTCATCGACCCATCTTTCTTTTTCATAAAAAGTACTGGAGCACCCCACGGGGAATAGCTCAGTCTCGTAAAACCCTTATCTGTTAATTCTTATAACCATACTTTTAACTCCTTTTACACCGTCAGAACCATCCTATACGGAGCAATCGAGATAGGTGCTATACGAGGGACTAATTAGATACCAAACTCAACTTCCCTAGTTGGAGGTAATCCAGGCAATTCTTTCAGAAACACATCTGGGTACTCACATACCACTGGCACTGACTCAATCTTTACTCCTGACTCTTGGGTATTCAACATAAATGTAAGATAGGACTCATACCCTTTTTCTCATGTATTTCTCAGCAGTCATAAAAGAAATCAGTATTGGTAAACTGTCCGATTCACCTGATTCAACCCAAATAATATTCCCATTTTCACATCTCAATTCAATAAATTTACTACCACAGTTTACTAACACGTAATGAACAGTCATCTAATCCATGCCAAGAATTAGGTCAAATTCATCAAACGGTAGTAGCATGAGATTAGTCAGAAAACAGTGGCTTCTAATCTTTGAAGGACATTTTCTACACACTTTGTCAACTATTACATGTTTGCCTAACAAGTTGGACACTTTTACCACAAATTCAGTAGAGTACTCCACTAGCATATTCATACTAGGTACCAATATCATGCAAATATAAGAGTGGGTAGACCCCGAGTCAATCAAAGCAACTACAGATATATCATAGATAGAAAAGGTACCAATAATCACATGGGGAGATACGGCATCTTCGCGGGCCCGAATGGTGTATGTCCTTGCAGGCACTCTGCCCTCGAACCTCACAGTGGAATCTCTAGGCGTACCTCTGCTGCCAGCCCCACTCCCAGGGCTTTTCTGTGGTCTACCCCTCGAGAGAGTATTACTCGTTCTCACATATTCCTTTTTGTATTTCTCATCCATCTCAGGATAGTTTCGAATAAATTCATCTAGCGAACCACACTTGAAGCAGCCTCTATCATTAAGTCGACACTCACCAAAGTTCCTTCTACCACACTGCAAACACTCCGGTCTATTCGGACGAGCACTACCAGCGCTTGCAATGGAAGTGGTCTCAGCTTTAGACACTGCATACTGCTTATTCTTGTTTCTGCTCGAGAATATTTTTGACGCATTTGTTTGAGTAGGAAACTCCCTCGATTTCTTGGATGAGGTCTGAAATGATCTTCCCATTTGTCTTTCCTTTGAGTCACGTGACTCAATGTCAGCTCTTCTCTTCTCTTTGGCCAATTCTTCAGCCTTACACGCTCCCTCAACAAGTACTACAAATTCTCTTAACTCCAAAATGCCTACCAACAATCTGATGTCTTCATTCAATCCATTTTCAAACCTGCACATAGTGGCTTCAGTAGATACGCACTCCCTAGTGTATGTGCTAAGTTTCACGAACTCATGCTCATGCACTGTTGCCGCCATTCAGCCTTGCCTTAATTCTAGAAATTTTTTCCTCTTCTGGTCTATAAACCTCTGAATAATATACTTCTTTCGGAATTCCTCCTGGAAAAATTCCCATGAAATCCTTTCCCTTGGAACAACCAACACAAGGGTGTTCCACCATTGGTAGGCTGGGTCTCGCAGGAGTGACACAACACATTTAATGCACTCCTCAGGGGTACAAGACAATTCATCGAATACCCTAAAGGTATTTTCCAACCAAAACTCAGCTCTCTTTCAGTCATCATCAATTTTAGCCCAAAATTCCTCGACCACGTGCTTACGAATTCTATCTACCAGAGGTTTTTCTCTCCTAACCATTTCTACTCCTTGGGGAGCCATATGGGCAGGCTGAGGAATCGGAAGAGGTGGGGGAGGTGAAGTGTTCAGATTTGCACGAACGAACTCTGAGTACCAAGCATCAATCATATAGAGGTAGGCTTCTCTGGCCCCTCCGCCTTGACTTAATGTCACGGGCCCACTTTCGATTAGCACGATCCCTTTAGCTGGAGCCGGCGAATTACTTTCCACATCATCTACCATAGCTCCGTCAGGATTCATTTACTATATGAAAACATAATTGAAATTTGTCAAGAGTCGTCACACTATCACAATATATTTATGGCATGTATAGCTAGACTCGTACTTATGCTAGGTTAGTTCAAAAATCAACTAAACCATAGCTCTGATACCATTAAATGTAACACCCCTCACCGGAGTTCGACGTCGAAACAAGATACGAGGGCCTAGATATGAAATTTTGCTCCAAATTAAAACAATTTACAATACCTTAATGTCTATACTATGGGTCTATGAGGCCTCAATCACACTTGGAATAGATTCGGGACTAATATGTGCAATCTAGAAAACTTTGTAAAATTTTAAGCTGACAGGGGCACACGCCCGTGAGGAAGGGCAACACGCTCGTGTACCTATTTAACATAGCCATGTTGAAAGCCCATGTGACTCACCCAGCCTGAGCATATCGGGACACACCGTGTCCCTAGCCCGTGCAAATTTATTTTTTGATTCGAACCTACAGGGGTTTTCACAAGGCTTGGCACACGCCCGTGCCCGTGTCCCCCACACAGCCATGGCACTCCCGTGTTCCAGCTCGTATGCAAAAACTTTGACATTCTGTTTCTGACGTCAGCAACCCCTTAAGGGCACACGACCAAGGCATACGCCCGTGTGTTAGGCTGTGTCCTCCACACAACTGTCTCTGCCGTTTCTTTACTACCATGCATACTAACTTGAAAAATTGAGGTGCAGGGGACACACGGCAGGACTAAACGCTCGTGGGGCAGACCGTGTTTACACACAGTATAGACACGCGCCCGTGTGTCTACCCATCTAGACAAAAATAAGGCTATTTACCAAGCCTTTTTGCCACCCTTACTTGCACCAACCTACACAACATCAACCAGAACCAATCCAAGCATAACACATATAACCAAAACAACCACAACCATGAGAAATTTACATCAAATGCATTTAATAATAATCAATATTAGCCAACATTAATGGCCTATACAAAAGGAATATCACATCCATCATATGAGCCAACTCTTATGGCTAAACAAACAAAACACTAAACAAAAGATTCAAGTCCATATACATGCCAAAGTCAAAATATTAAACTAGCTATACCATGGCTTCAGGTGATAGTGTGATCGATGCCTCCAACGTCCCTTGATCCCCGATACTAGCTTTATGGCACTATAAGAAAATGGAAAGGAGAGGGAGTAAGCATAAAGCTTAGTAAGCTTCACATAAATAAGTAACTAAATTAACCATGCATATTATAAATCCAAACAACATTCTTGAGTGAACATGGGTAAATATCACCACATGCTTATAGATATCGCAAGTATAAACCAAAGATTTCAATAATGTCCCAAGACTATTATCTTAGCTAGAATTTACTCATGTCATTCTTACCATCAAGGTAACATAACTAGACTCATATCTCATGAGTTTTGAATAAGAACCTGTACCACTCACAACATGATTATATCATTCTATATCATTTTCATAAGCTTTTAAAATGACCCGTGAAACGATTCAGAATACTAAAGGATATCTGACAAGATTTACACAAGGGGGCGAACTGCCGATGCCATGTTCCAAACATGGTCTTACACTGGCTCACATGTCGAGGCCGATGCCATGTCCCAGACATGGTCTTAATCTAGCACACAAATCAATGTTGATGTCATGTCCCAGACATGGTCTTACACTGGCTCTCACATCGTGGTCGATGCCATGTCCCACCCATGGTCTTACATTGGCACACAAATCACCCAAATGTCATAGCATAGATCCAATCTATTCCTAAGTTCAATCGGGACTCTACTACATTGAATTTCATCATGCATTATTCATAAGCTATTTCAACCATATTACGCAAAATTAATCATTCAACACCTAATAATGATAAAGTTGCCTTACTTACGTACAACTTACCTCGATATACAAAAAGTGAAAGACTATTTGGATTTAGTCTACTTGCTTGGCCTTCCCCCAGTCTAGGTCCGGATTTCTTATTTCTTGATCTAAAATGATAAAAATTCACTAATTTAATAATCATTTTAATCAATGCATTTCATAATTCATATTTTGGAAAAATGACTTGTATGGGTAAAGAGTGGCTGAAATTTTGAAGCTCCAAAACCCCTATTTTTGCTGGTATTTTCAGTGGAGAGGAGAAAGATGAAAGGTGATATCTTTTTCTTTTTATTTTATTATAAATCTAGTCAATTTAGTCACCCAATTTCACCTAACTTTGACCTTGAAATTTCTTTGTCCCTATGATCAGATATTAAAAAATTTTTGGTCTATTTACTCAATAAAGACCTCTAATTTAATGTTCCATAGCTATTTGACACCTTTAGCTAATAGAACAAAACTTTCACACTTTATGTGATTTAGTCCTTTTTCTCAATTAAGTATGCAATCGTTAAAATTATTTCACCAAAATTTTCATGTACTCATGTAAACATGCTATAAAATATAAAATTATATTAAAATAATTTCTACGACCACGGGTTAGCGGTTCCAAAACCACTATTTTGACTGTGCCCAAAATCGGGTTGTTACAAGTTGATTTCGGTTGTTATTGGATTTTGGACATTGGACATTTATTTTGGATGGTTTATAATAATTTTGAGGCATGTTTGAGTTTAATTATCGACTAATTTATAGTGTATTGTTGCTTGATAACACGGTGATTGATAACACGATGTGTGATACATGAAATTTATACTAATGATTGCTTAATTAAAGCTTTCATGGAGTGGTTTACTAACAACTAAGGTACTCCACTTGTTTGATTTATTTGGTGTTTAATGTGCATGAAATTAATTTCCTAATTCTAATTAAGCAATAAATTCAATTGAAGTTATGTGTATATTTATGTTAATTAGTCGTAGTTAAATCAGGTTTAATTGGCTATTAAAATACACAAAATCGGGTTTCAAAATGAGTTTTTTGCAAAAATAGGTGTAATGATTTTCACATGGGCGTGTGGAAACTAAAGATATCACACACGGGCATGTGCGATCTACCAAAAAGTTTTTCGCGACACAAACATTAACATTGACACATGGTCTAGGGGACACGGCCGTGTAGGTTTTTGGGGGTTTGAAATTTTGTCTTTTTAAATTAGTACCCTAATTTGTTTAATTACGATTTAGTCCTAAAAACTTATTAGTCTAATTAGAGCCCTAGATGATATGGAAACTTGGTAATAATTTAGGATTGGTCTCATAATGGATAAATTCAATAAAAACACACTTAATTTGTAATTCAAATAGGTCTTGATAGTTTGTGTTTGTTACAATTTAGTCCATAATAGTAAAACTTGAATTAGACATAGCAAGTGAACTCAATTTAAGCTGAAATTTTTAGGCTTGCATAATTTTGACTAAAAGAAGGTCGGTGAATATTTAGATCTAAAATCGGGTTAATTTTACCATAGGTGGAAAAATGATAAAAATGCCTTTAGGTTAAATTACCTAGGAAAAGTTTAAAATTGGCTCATTATTTGCTTCTGCGATGATAGATAACTAATATTCAAATAGGATTTAGGTGTTATTAGGTCAGGGTATGTCTTGGGTGGTAGTTAGCCAGAGAGTCACTTAGGTGGCTAATGTAATGCTTCGAATTTGGGTTGGTCCATCCTCGCCGGGTTTAGGGTGTCACAAATAATGTTCTTCCTCCTACAAACACAAAGTTAAACTTTGGATTTTGGTACCCAAACTTTCTAGGGTCCATTGCATTAGTCTTAACAATTTTTGTCCCCTTGGGAATCCACTTTTTTAAAGCATCCTTTTTTTTGGATGTGTTTAATTCTTTTGGAATCCACACACTCTTAGTGAGTTTGCTCTTAGATGTGTGCTTCCTTAAAGGACACACTTGTTTATCATGCCCTTTTTTATGACAATGTGTGCATGAAAGTGAGGCATCAAAAATATAACTTGGTTTCTCAAAGGAATTTTTAAATTTTCTCTCCTTTTTTAAATGTACAAAACCTAAGCCACCTTTGTCAAAGAAGGCTCTTTGAGATTCAAGCATATCATTTAGTTTTTTTTGCCCTATATGAAACATAGAAAAGGAATTATGCAAGTTCTTATTCTTCAAAATCAAATCATCAATTTGAGTTTGCATATCATTAAATTTCTTTTCTACTTCCTCTTTAGCTATGATTAAAGAATTATTTTACTCCTTTAATTTTGAAATCATTTTCTTATATTTGGAGTTTATAGTCTCAAAATCTATAGCTAATTCATCAAAGGCATCTTGTAATTCTTCAAATGCATATTCATTTAATTGACTAGAATTTAGGATTACTTTTGGGTCTTTAATAGCCATAAGACATAAGTTGGCTACTTCATCGTCCTCATCACTATCGGATGAATCGCTATTGCTCCAAGTTGCCATCATGGATTTCTTATTTTGGTTCAATTCCCCTTTCTTATTTAATTATAGGCAATCAAATTTAATGTCACACAACTTTTTGCACTTATAGCAAATGATTGGGTCCTTTTTCCTTCTGGCTTAGTTCACTCTTGATGATGTATCTTCTTGGGAATCTTTTAACTTTGTTGATCTTGATGAACTTTTTAATTTCTTTGCAAACATATCCATCTCCTCCTCATCATTATTACTAGAGTCTTCATCCTTTTCACAAGTTGTTGATTTGAAGGAAACTCCCACTTTCTTTGGAACTTCTTCGATTTCTTGTGCTTGTGGTTGATTTTCATTTCATATGTCAACAAGGAACTGATGAGCTCATCAATGGAGAGTGAGTTGAGATCCTTTGGTTTTTCTATTATCGTCACTTTAACTTCCCAATATGTTGGGAGACTATTCAATATCTTCTTCACCATCTCCTTGTTTGGATAGATTTTCCCAAAGGCCTTAAGACTATTGAAGATATTGGTGAAGCGATCGGACATCTCATTGATTCCTTCTTTCAGTTTTTCCTTAAAAAACTATAATCAAAGGTGAGAAGACTTATCTTCGACTCCTTAAGTCTACTTGTCCCTTCATGGGTGACTTCAAGCTTGTTCCATATCTTCTTTTCATTGTCACATAAGGAGACTTTATTGTACTCATTTGGACCAAGAGCACAAAATAGAGTGTGCATAGCTTTTGCGTTTAATTGCACCTTCTTGATATCATTATCATCCCATTCACTCTCTTCTTTTGGGACAATAACACTTTCGACCCTCTTTATTGGAATGGATGACACATTTGTAATTATCCTCCAAACTTCATAGTCGTTAGTTTGGATGAATAGCTTCATTCTCATTCTCCAATATGAGTAGTTGGTGCTATTGAATAAGGGAAGCCTCATGGTGGAATGCCCTTCTTCCAATATGGTGTAATTTTGCTCCAATGCCATGAAGCAAACTTCTTAACTTGTGGCTTCCATCTTGGATAACTTGAGGATCTTTTCTCTTGGTGGTAAAATCGTATATAGAGTTCTAGCTCTGATATCAATTTTTAAGATCAAAATACACCAAAAGGGGGTGCATTGGTGTTTTAAAAGGTTTTTGGGAAATGGAAAAAATTAAACGACTTAAAAAACTATAGTAGTTCAGCCTCAATTGCCTACATCCACTACCTTAGCTTTTCTCAACTAAGTATTTTCCAAATCCACTAGATTTGAACCTTTAAGGACAAGGTTCAACCTCACAAATCCCTATATTTTCAAAGGTAAGATAGAACCACTTCCCCTTAAGGTTTTCTACCCAAAACCTTAAGTAACACCTCACAAATGAGAGAAAAATAATGATGAAAAAGATGATACATTTAAAAGGTAGATAATAAAAAATTAAGTACTCTCACAGAACATTACAACACTTGAAAAAATATAGAAAACTTAACCCACAAGTTTGTATAAGAAATATTTTGTAAAAGATTGAAAAAGATTGGAAAATTGAGTTCTTAGAAGTTAGGCACTTGTTTCTTATCTTTTGTTGACTTCAATAGCCTTGACATTTTATTTAAGTCCTTTAACAACCTTATGGATGTTTGTACCCTTTAGAAACAAATTACAATCGTTGTAGCCATAAAAGCCATCATTAAATGCAGTCTGCAACTTCGTTGTACTGGTAGAAAGACTTTTGTACCAGTAAAAGTCTTTCCAAAATATGAACGTTTGCTCGTTCTATCATAAAAGTTCTCCTATATTGGTAGAACTTTGAGGGTTTCATTTGGTATCGGTAGAACCCATCAGAGTATCAGTAGAAGTGCAGGGGATGCTGAATTTTGCTACTGACTTAAATTGTATTGTTAGAAGTCCTCAAGGTATCGATAGAAGTGTAGGAGATGTTGAACTTTGGCTACTGACTTGAGTTGTTTCAGTATAAGTCATCAAGGTATCGATAGATGTCCCAGGCCAAAACTACCTTGCTTATTAAAGTATTTCTACCTATAGAAGTCCAGGTTGTACCAGTAGAACCCAGAGTTGTATTGGTAGAACTTCCAGTTCTACTGGTAGAATTCTGTAGCTTTTTCAAGGACTTTTTATCTTGAGTTCTACCAATTTGTCCACCTAAGTATCGGTGAAGTCTTTCAGACTTCAAAAACTCGTTAAAAATAATTTAATTCAAGGCTTTTTAACAATTTATTTTGTCCAACACTTTGAAAGTAATTTTAAGGACTTATAAATAATTTTTGCAAATTTAAGTAGGGGATTTTTAATATTCTTTTTGTTATATCAAAATACTTGAAAAACTAGAGCTAACAATCTCCATCTTTGTATTTTTTGTTTTTTCCATTATAGCGAAATCATTTTTGCCCGTGGTTTTTTTATCCTCATTTGAGGAGTTTTTCCACGTAAATATTTGTGTTCGATCTTTTCAGTTTTCTTTAATATTTTACTTGTTCATTGCTTAATCGGGTTTATCCTCAACAGAAACAATCAGCAATATTACATTTATTTGTGTATTGCCACTTAAATTATATATTTTTTAAAATTTAAATTTAAATTTCATAAACTACATCAATAATCCCCAAGATTTGTTTAAAATTACATTTCGATCACCAAAATTTAAAATCATACAAAAATGTCACGAACATTATCGGGCTCTTAAAAAGTGATCACTAATTTTTAAGTGTTGTCAATGGGAGTAATGTCCATATGATGTGGCACATTAAAATGTAGCAAATTTTTCAAATGGTTTGCCATTAATTTATTTATAGTTATCTTATAAGATTAAAAAATGTGGGATAGATATGTTCAAGGGTCGGGCAACTCACTCAAGCCTGCAAGCTCACCTAAAATTTGGGAGGGTTTGAGAAAATATTAGGTCTAAAAAATTGGCTTGGGTGGAAAAATGATTCTTTAAAATATAAGCCGAGCTCAGGCTCAAACATTCAAAACCCAAGCTTGGTCCGACTTGGTTTGCTTTCTAAGTTTGTAATGTATTATATTATGTCTCTTTTATATATTATGTAACTTAGAATACATAAAAATTAAATCTATAGTAATATAATACTATAATGTAAACATTAGAAAATGTTAAGTTGGTGCATAAATAAACTTTTAATAAATAAAAAATATGAAAAAAAAATATTATAATTATTTTTAAAAAGAATTTAAAAAATAATATAGGCGTGCCTAAAATGGGCTTGGGTGTGACATCCTTTTGGGAAATGTGCCCATATTGTAGTAAACATGTAACTGCCTTCTATGTATTTGAACGATGAATAAATAAATAAAGTTAATTTCACATTTCACTATTATATCTTTTGTATTTCTTTCTTCTGTATTTTGCATACATAGAGAAATTGTGACAAGTAAATGCTAGCTCATTGATTTTCTATGTTCAAATGATGATAAGCGGCATTGTAAGAATGTTTACATTGCTTGAAAGACAACTTACTTCAGTAGATAATCTAAACAAGTCTATAATCCTGTAAAATAATCAAAGTGAGCATTTGATTCAAATACTCAGAATGATTATTATTTTGTTTACAATTTGAATTAGGGAGATGGCTAGTCTTGACTATCAGAGTAGTGGACTCCACCGGCTAAGACGTAAATGTACTTATTGCAAGAATGATACATTAGACTGAACCCAAGTTGACTCAATTTTGAATCTGTTTGTGAATTAATTCACTTGTGATGTTCATGGTGTGACTTACCTAAACCCTAAGTTAGTCACTGACCATGCGTATATAACTCATGTGCTTTGATATAAGTGGAGGTTTATGCTCTAAAGATGATCGAGTCGATAGCCAGTATGCTGGGTACATGACTTGTTTATGATATGGCTTTACTAGCAACAATGGAATTCATAGCTTGATTAAAGAGTTAATGATATCCCCTTATTGGCATTATGAGGATTTATAAATATGTAATGTGGCAACGGGTTGCTTGTTCTCAAACGAACAATTTATCACAGTCATTAGTTGACAGTGATCATATTAATCATTAAGAAGACATAATGGTGACAATGAGATAAAACAGGATTGTATTGAATGAACCTGTAACGCCTTTAACTCAACTCGATTCACCGGGTCTGGATCTCGAGTGTTAGAACACAAAATACTTAATGAAAAACATTTTACTTATTATTTTAACTGAAATACTGAATATCTAAGAACAAAGGAAAGTATTTAAAATAAAATAAAATATTACAACAGGCTTGTTACAACTTATTAAGGTATAAAAGTTTGGTAAGATAGACTTTTAAGGCATAACCCTAAACTACGCCATTATCTCATTGTATGCATAATAACCCACTTTGCCACTACCTTGGCACGATCCCAGCCTATCCCTCATGGCACATTCAAACAACTGCCACACCTGAAAGCAAGAACAATTCTTGTAAGTTCAAGAGAACTTAGTGAGCTTTATCACAAAAATACCTTGGTGGATATTTTATAAGATTGGCGCATTCAACCAAACTAAACTTAGACATTTCATAACCTTATCATAAAAAAGTATCTATCACAGAACAATCAGAATTTACCCAGAACTTACCAGAAGGGCAGATAAGCATACCTTACCAAACAAACTTAGTAGAGTACGCCACAAGGGCCAAACAGAATATGCCATAAAGGCATCATACAAATTCATGTGTTTACTGTCCCAACGAACTTTCACAGAAGGTGCCATGGGTATCTCCCTCATGGACTTAGACATAATTTCATGTATTGTGATCTGTCATTTTGATTTACACATTACCGAAGGCTACACCATAAACATACATACAAACATATCTTGTCATGGGTCTCAGCCACATGGACTTATACACATTCAAGGATTGTTATCTGTCAATCCAGTCTTCAACTTAATGGAGGCTATACCATGAATGTTCTCATATCATACGATGCCATGGGTCTTAACCTCATAGTCTTACACTTAATTTCATATCGTGATTTGCCAATCTAGTTATCTATATAACTAACTTACCAAAGGCTTCAAAAAGGAACTCTTGCTCAACATTTACTTACCCAAATTTATTCACATTCCAAACTAAAATCATACTTTCTGTTTATCAAACTTTACCTATATTTATACCCTTCAACATTCTTTTCCAACAGAACTTTAGACATATCATTGTAACTCATATCTCCTCTTTACTATACTCATATGCTTACCGATTTTTATAGTTACCATCATCCTTTATATATATACTTTTACTTGAACAATTTACATAAGAGAGTTAAGATAGAGACTCACCTGATACTCACCTACTGCAATTCTAAGCGCCAGATTCAGACATCCTTCTCGAACCAGCAGCAACAACCAGAGATGGAATAATCACTGATAAACGAAGAATCCTTAACTTCTAGCTTAATAAGGAAAAGATACCATTGGATTTAAAAAAAAAGAATAAAAAAGTACTCTTGAAGAAAGAAGAACTTTTCTCATAACCCTTCTTACACATATAAATATGACACATTCTACTTAGTGGAACTTAACAAGTGTCACAACTTTAGAATTTGTTCTTCTTAATGGCCTACATTTTCTGAGAGAAACATAAATGAGAATCATGTATTATAGATATCAGACTAGTCTATCTAGTTGGATTTTAACCATGTTACTTTACAACCTAACTAGCACAATACTTTAGAAAAGCAAGATGTACTATACCTTTGACGATAACTCATATCATACTTACCCATTTTCGCTTAACATCATCTTTTCCTTTAAATAGTAGAATATCCTAAAATAAAATCTGCACTTACTTACATAACGGTTACTATACACCCACACATATGCGCCAAAAGAAACATATGGGCAGATTACACTTTGCCAAACAGATTATTTTGCCATTATACACTAAAACCTTAGATCCACCAGACTTGGGATGACAGAATGGGTTTAACTGAAATGAATCAAGGATATCATATGATGGTAATACACACATGGCGAGTTCATTGGACAAAACAAATGGATGAATTGCTTTTGTAAAAAGTGTAATACAAGGAGTTTTCAATCATGGTACTTCTTGTGTGCTGACTCCATGATTAAGTAAATTTCAATTTATCGGAATGATGGTTCTTAACATAATTGCAATTGCTCGAGCTTAATTGTATATATGTCCGATTGGTCCATCCGCTAGCTTAACAAAAGCTTGATCAGAATGTATTTGAATCAGAATAAAATTCTATGACTTTGGAAATAATTTAATTAAGTTGATTTATTCGATTTGGAATTAAATTAGGTGGTCGTGTGAATTGTTCAATTAGAGAATTTGGTTAATTTCTTTTAAAAAAAATTAATTTGGAAAGTCTCAATGATTTTTGGGAATATTAATTTTGATCAAGTAAAATTAAATTAATCAAAATAATTAAAATAAATATGATTTTTTGGAAATTAATTTTCAAGTCAGATAATTGGCCCAATAGGTAATTAAACTTGAAAGTTGGACTCGAGATTGAAAATTGAACCCGAGAACCAAAACTCAAGATCGAAATCTAAAAATTGGTTGAATCGGGCCTTGTATATGAAACTAGGCTGACGGTCCAACCGATGGCTGGACTGGATTGGTCAAGTTGTCACTGGCCTGGGCCGAATCAATAATAGCTGAATCAGCCAGACCCATTCAGGCAAAACAATGATAGTTCGAGGTGCCAAGGGAGTTGTGCTGGCGATGGCTCCGTCGAGCATGGCAGTTGTGACGGCAACGATCCAGCGACCAATGGATGGTCAATGACAACAGTTTTTCGATGGTATAGCAGTGGAAAAATTAGACTCCTAGTGGGATTCTACCAAGTAACTTGATTTCAAATTAACTTTTCCAAAGATATTATTGTTTTAATGAATTTAATATTAAATTTAATTTAATATTTATCTAGATAATATTTTATTAATGTAACATGACTATGAGATATTAAATTTAATTTAATATTTATCTAGATAATATTTTATTAATATAATATTAATGTGATTAATTATAATCCTAGTTGAACTCTCTCTAAACTTTCCCTATATAAAGAGAGTATGGATCATTATTCTTATACAATTCAAGAAAAGTTGTAAACATAAAATTTCTAGAGATATTCTTGTTATTTACAACTTGACCCCATAAGTATAGAGAAATTACAAAATTACCCCATTGATGATTTTGTGAAAAATTTTCTAATTTGAAGAAAACATACACTCGACAGACGTGAGCTTGAGGATAGCGGAGAAGACTAACTTGGTCAAAGTGTTCATCCTAGGTGAATCATAAAGTTACGATTTTGATTAAATGTTTATTACTTTAGATAACACAACCAAGTTCTTGTTTTAGAAAAAAAATTAAAACTTCTATTTTTCTTTAAACCTATTTTTCATTGCATTTTTTGAACCCAATTTTCCAAAAATTAGTATCAGAGGCAAGTTCTGCTCTACCTATAAGTATAAACTAATAACCAGAAAAGATTTCTATTATTCTTGAATGATTTGATTACATAGAAAATGACATTCTTTAGATCTTATGCATGTTTGGAGTTATATATAGGAATGGATGTAATATTATATATTTGTTATATAATTGTTATTTTTTCCGAGGTTGTGGCTCTTAGGAAATAAACCGTGGACTATCATCTCCACGTAAGACCTTTTTTTAATACATAGAATTCTTATGATTTGGAAATGAGCATAAGACTTAAATTTAATTTTTCCAAAAGGAGCCCAAGATGAAGAGAAGATGGAACGATGACGGTTGAAGATCCAAGGAATGCCTTATGGTGAAAAACTATATAATTTTGTTTTTCATTTATTTTCTAAAAATAGAACCATGGAAACCTTGGCTGGCAATTTTATTTTAATTACCCATATTTTTATATATATGTTTTATAATTGTTCATAATATTTATATTATGTTATACTATAATTGTGATATATATGTATAAGATGATCCACAATTGATTGATTAAAAAATAATAAGTGCGCTAATGTAAAAATACGTGTGTTGCATTGTTTCATTCATTGCTTTAAGTTATTCGATTGCTGTGAGAAGTGTGGTAATGAGAAGGTGCATGTCTAGGATTGGCTCTGACAAGGAAATGTTTGGCTTTTAAGCGGTTAAATAAGACTCATCTTCCTTTCCTAGGACTCTACCTAGTGCACTGTTCACATTCACTTCTTTTGTTTTCCCATTGAACAAAAAATTATGGAGAATCAAAATTGATTATTTTTATAATTGATTGATTGTTGTGAATGAATGAATGAATGTTAATATTATAAAACTATTATAGAATGCCATATATATTAGGTAAGAATGTCACTAGGACTATTGTATGGTCATTTTTGAAATTTGAGATAAAAAACCTTACATGTTTTTTAAAAAATATTGAGTGGGAGAATGTGTGTGAATAAGACCTATGGCCTCCATTGATAGTCCCTATGTGATAGTATGATAATTTTTTAAGTTGGACCCTACCCTTACTGCACCCGAAGGTAAACTTTATTGTGTGGATTCACTAGATGGATCTTCTTTAAAGGACAACTAGTTATGTATGACTTTCAATGAGATTATCCCAAGATGACTCACAAATGAAAACATGTTCATGATGGGTGTTGAGTCAATGGTTACACACTTAAGATTGTCTCTTATTAAATGGTTTCCCAAGAAATGATATTTAAGCTAGAGATGATGGTCAAACGTTAAATGGCCGTTGGTTTGTATGGTAACAACTCATACCCAACCAAACTGCTAGGTTAAGGTATCAGGATGTCACATTCGTTGCTGAAGCAACTATAGAAATTTCAGATTGATTTATAATATTATTTGATTATTGAAGACCATTTTACTCATTTTAGTAATAATTGAATTTATGATAAAACTATTTATGAGTTAAAAGATCTCATCGAAACATGATATTCAATCAAAGATAATAAAGTTTATAAAATTAACACAATTATTAAAGTTTTACAAATAAGTCCATTGGAGGACTTACACTTTCTAAAGTAGTTTACCAACTTTATGTATATTTCACATTTATTTCTAAATTATTCCAATTAATTTAATTCTTCATAAAATTTTATCCAAGATTTCAAAATCACATCAATTAACAATTATTCACTGATTGTTTTATCAATTCATTTAAACATTCTCACATGTATTTGGAACTGCCCAATTTTGGGCCTAGTCGGAACAATGGTTTCAAGACCACTAATCTGAGGTTAGAGAAAGTATTTTATTATTATTTTAGGATTATAGCATGTTTATATTAGTGCATGAAAATTTTGGTGAAGTACTTTTAACGTTTGTGAGCTTAATTGCGAAAAAGGACTAAATCGCATAAAATTCAAAAGTCCTAAATTGATAGCTAAATGTGTTAATTTTCCATGAAACTTAAATTTGGGGTCTTTAAAGGAAATAGACCATTTAGATATAGGCTTGGCTGGCCATGAGACAAAGAAAATGGAAAAGTCAAAGTTAGGTTACCTAATTTGAATAAAATAAAACCTAAGAGAAAAAGGCTATCATCTCTTTTTCTTTTTTTCTTTTTTTGCTATCTCCTTTCCCACCGATTTCTCCCAAGAAATGGCCATGGAAGCTTGAAAAATTCCAGCAACTTTAAGCCTTCACAAGTAAGTGATTCTAACGAGATTTCTTGAAGATTTTTACATTTTTAAGACCCTTGTGTCATGAGTTTTCTAATGAGGGGACTATTTTGCAAAATGAACAAGAGTCTAGGGTTTTACCATGAGAGTTTTTAGGTTGTTTTCTGAATTTTTATGGAAGAATGTGATCCTTTGGTGAGTAATAAACAACTTTTGTGAAGGGATTTCTCATGAAAACCCTAATGTGGGCTATTTTGCTTGAGTTGTAAAATAGATGATAAATGTGTGAAATAGTGGAAATTTTGGATTACTATGAGAGTAAAAAGGGTTCGGCTAGGCTTATAATATGAAGAAATTCAATAACAATCAATTTTCGAGTATAGGGGTAAAATGGTCATTTTGTGAAAGTCTAGGGGCAAAATAGTCATTTTGCCCAATTATGAACTTTCAGACGTCTAAATTGATATGTTGTTGAATAAATGAATTTTATTAATTTAGATCAAGAGAAACGTGATTCGGGTCTTGATCGGGGTAAGAACAAAGTTTACGAGGATTAAGCTCGTCTTCATCATTTTGTATCGAGGTAAGTACATAAGTAAATAATGTGTTATTGAAGCTTACTTTGGTATATTTTAATAATATATATGTGTAATTAGCTTATTGTTGTCATGTATCTAAATTCTAATTGTTGTCTTGAGTGTATGAATGGCATGTTATGTGAGTAAATTACAATGTGAGAAAATGCGATGCTATTCGATTTGATATGAAGCCCCGTTGAACCTTAGACATAGCATTGGATACAAAGGGGCATGTTATGAAAATTATGTGGTCTGAACTCGTGAGTTGAGTCTGAGTTCATGAGATAAATGCTATAGGTAACGTGGGTCTGGGTACTGACTTTGTGTACAAACCCATGAGTGGCTCAATGAGCAAACATTACATGATAGCTATGGGGTCTGGATCTAGACTTGATAAAAGGCCCGTGAGTAGCTCAAATGTGAGTGTTTCATAGCGCGAGGTAACCCTGATTTCTTATATGGCATTTAGACGCAAAATTCCCCGCGTATCCATATGTATTTCGAGAGTTCAATGGGTAACCCGAAAATTTAGTTGGTGAATATTTTGATGAGGTATGTATACTGAACTCATGGTTAGGACCTGAGTAAAGAACGAGGTGTATTAAGCATACATGAATGAAAGGAAGAGTAAGATAGAGGCGTTAAATGATTTATATCTTTTAAGCATGACAAGCTACCGTTGGGTGAATATGATTTTCTTATAATTACACTTTATTTGCATATATGTACTTACTAAGCTCCCACGCTTACCCTCCTTTCTTTTCTTTCTTTTTAGTGCATCAGGGATCCAGTGACATCAAAGCTTCGATCACACTATCACTCAAGACCTTGGTATAGCTAGTTTCATCGTTTTGTTTTCTGGCACGTATAGGGACTCGAGTCTTTGTTTAGTGTTTTGTTAGTTAGCCATAATGTGTTGGCTCATATGATAAATATGATACTCATTTTGTATAAGGCCATGGATGATGTTAAATATTCATTTTGATTTATAAATAGAAGATGATGTTTTCATGGATGAGTAAATTGCATAAATGAGATGTTGTCCATTGTTATTATTTTGGCTATGTGATGTGCCCTTATGTTAGTATAGAGTGATTTTTGTACAAGTTACATAAGTAGGGGTGACAAAAAGTTTTGATAAATAGCCTTATTTTGTCCACACGGGTAGGTACATGGGTGTGTGTCTAAGCCGTGTGTGACACACGGTCCAGCACATGAGCGTGTGATATGGCCGTATGTCCCCTGCACGTAAGAATTGTAAGTCAGTATGCATGATAGTAAACACATGGGCTGAGACACAGGCGTGTGTCTCAGCCATGTGAAAGGCACGGCCTAGCACACGGGTGTATGCCTTAGCCGTGTGGCCTTTAAGGACGGCTGACGCCAGAAACAGAATGTCCAGGTTTTTGCACATGGGCTAGGACACGGGCATGTCGTGGCCTTGTGAAGGACACGGGCCAGAGACATGGGTGTATTCCAAGCCGTGTGAAAACCACTGTAGGTGTGCATTTAGAATTAATTCCATACGGGTATAAGACAAGGGCATGTCCCTATATTGCTTAGGCTGTGTGAGCCACACGGGCCAATAGCACGACCATGTTGAAATGTCACATGGGCGTGTTGCCCCTCCTACACAGGCGTGTGCCCTTGTGTTAAGAGTTATTTTCAGAGTTATTTTCAGAGTCCTTTAAAGGACTCGGATTGTTTCCGAATGGATTCCAATGGATGTTTTGGGCTTAATATGCTCTTATTAAGGAGTTTATAAATAAAATTGAGAAAGTTTTAATTTGACCATGTTTTGGTGTTACAAAAACGTTTATATGTATAAGTTTAAGTTAGATAATGCCTCATATTTCGACCCGGCATGGGGCATAGGTGTTAGGTGTTACAGTATTAATCATTCCATCACTTATAACCATTTTGTAACATTTCAAATTCATCTACTATTTTTTTGTCCTCCTCATCTCCATTCCACATCTTTTATGCATATATATATTAGAATCTTTAGCTTTTAGTATGACATGCTTATAGGTAACATTAACTATAATTTCATTATTTACTTATATGTCCATATCAAAGTTGTTCACTTGTGTCATAGTCACTAAATTATTTATCTCTTGAGATAAAGAATTCAAAATTAGGATCCTCATATTGTATTTGAAATTAGACTTGATGAAATTTTTACAATAAAAATTTCAAAACTTTCACATAAGCCAATTAATACAGTTTATTTTTCAAATTTGCCCTCATTTTGTTGCTTAACAACTTCGACCCTTCTTCACTAAAAATTAATTATCTTTTAGTTCGAGATTCTTATCATGTTACTATTTGTTTAACTTGAAAATAGACTCATTAATGTTTTTGGAATATAAATTTCATCTCCTAAATAGTTTTGTACAATTTTTGATGATTTTCCAAAGTCAAAACAATGGAACTCCATTCTGACCTTGTCCTACAAAAACTAATATATCTCAAAATCTACAATTTTGTTGCTTACATCATTTCTTCCGTACAAAATTGGACTTGATAATATTTAATTTCATATTTAATTAACCTCTAACTAAATTTCTATGATTTTCGGTGAATTTTCAAAGTTAAGCTACTACTACTGTCCAAACTAGGGGTGAGTATACGATCAAGTCGAGTCGAATCGAGTAAAAAATTTTCGAGTTAGTCGAGTTAACAAATCCTATTTTAGTAATTGAACTCAATTTTAATTTTTTCGAATCGAATCGAATCGAATCGAGTCAAAAAATTTCGAGTCAAATCGAGTCGAGTTAACGAATCCTATTATTTATACTTAATATTGCATTTAGATGGACTGATTATTTAACTAGTAGACGAAGTACAAGATTAT
This sequence comes from Gossypium hirsutum, assembly GCF_007990345.1. Lineage (NCBI taxonomy): Eukaryota > Viridiplantae > Streptophyta > Magnoliopsida > Malvales > Malvaceae > Gossypium > Gossypium hirsutum. The sequence continues at coordinate 49,710,942 of NC_053429.1, read as the reverse complement.
TTAACTACATGAACAATATAATGATTTTTCCTTTTAACTTAATGGTTAAACATTTATCAAAACGACGTAGTTTTGCCTTTTAACTTAATTATTTTGAATTTTATCTTTTAAAAAAGGAAACATTTATCAAAACGACGTAGTTTTGTCTTTTCTTATTCGGATTTTTAGATAACTCGAATTGTGTAATTCATATTCGAGTTAAATCGAAAAACTTAAATTTTTATTCGAGTTGATCCAAATAATTTGATTAACTCAAATAACTAGGACTATTTAATTCAAATTTTCAATTTTTATCGAGTTTTTCAAATCGAATCGGATTTTGCTCACCTCTAGTCCAAACTGTTTTAATGAAAATATTTTCTTTCCATGGTTCTTTGCACTATCATTCATTCAATCATACATAATCACCATACTTTTGATCACTATTCAATCTAATCATTTATGTTTATATGTATATTACATATTCATTTATTAATCTTAGTACTTTTCATAATACAAATCACATTCTCTTCTACTTATCAATTTAGTGTATTAAGTCTCTATAATTTATTAAATACTTTCTATTTCTAGTATTTAGATTAAAATACATGTTTCATACATCTCATTCAAAACATATTTAGCTCAATCTATGGAAATACAAGTATTGTATAAAACTTACCTCCTTTGCCAAGATTTTCTTCATTTCTTCTTCATTTCCATTCATTTCTTATCTTCTCCACTTTCCTCCCCTTTTCTTCTCATTTTCTTCGCTCTCATATACTATTTTCTTACTTCTAAATTGATGAACATATTCTCTAGAATCTCTACTTTATCTTTTCTCGTTGGTGTCTAAAGAAATTTTCAAGAATTTTGGATGAAAAAGTGGGTTTTCATGGCAAAGAACCAAATTGCAAGAAAAAAAATAAAACTTTCTCTTTTCTAGCTCTCTCTCACGTTGGAGCATGAAAGGATGATGATTTCTCATCATTTTTCCTCCATTTTTATACTAATATTTTTATAATAAAATATTAATAAAAGTCTAATTAAATCAATATTATAACATTTATCTAATTATTTAATTTAAAATATCTCTCATGTCATCATTACACTCTAATTCTCTCTCATGCTAATTGACCATTTTGCCCTTTATAATCCTTAAAAATTTCATCCTTGAATCATAACTTAATTTGGTAAAATTGTGATTTAATCCCTCATAATTATGCATTTATTCAATTTAGTCCTTATTCATCCATTTCCCTTATTTTCTAGACTCTTTCACCCTTAATATATTTACATTATTGGCTCTTCAACTTTTCTATATTTATACTTTAACCCCTATATTTTAAATATTTACATTTAGATCATAAACTTTTCATATCTTTACAATTTAGTCTCTAACTCAAATTAATATTTTACAACATACTTCTTATTTCATTTTTCTCTAACATCCCTTATCCTTTACTTTCATTACATCTTATTTCACTAAGAATCTATCTCATATTATTTTCTACAAAAGGGGTTTCAAGGATGTTACAGGAGTCTTGAGAATAAAGATTCACAAAATGATTGAATGTAATCCATGTTCTTACTAGTTAATCATGAGACCCCTAGGAAACATGATTGATGGGTGTGAGAATGATTGTAGCAACAGAAAAATGTTTTTAAGGTTTTAATACAAGACGTATGCATCATTTTGCATTCGTAATATATTGCTGAAATGAAAATATTTGATTAATACAACGATTGTCATTAGTGAATCTTTATTGTTTTCCAGTTAAAATATGTCTCATGCTCTTCTTATTAGCATTCTTATTGAGAATAAATTAAATAGGGATAACTTTCGGAAATGGAAACGAAACTTGCTAATAGTTCGCACCTGTAAAAAACACAAATTCGTCATTGACGAGCAAATCTGAAATCTTGAAAGAGAAATCAAAGATTGATGAAAATTTTGAAAGTAAAGTTAAAGAGAATTTTTGCAAGTTCGGAGAAATAATGTGAACAATAACTCTCCTTAACCATTCCCTCTCTTTGTCAATTCAAAATGGGCATTTTGCTAATAAAGGCTTGGGGTATTTACAACATAAAAACCTCTAATATGTTAAATCATATTTTCTAATATTCACACATTGACCCCACTAATTTTGCCAATCTTACAATTTAGTCCATAATAATTATTTACTAAACTTTGTAAATAAACCCCTTAATAATTCTAATTAATCACCTAATTACAAACTAATGACACTCTAATCCTATATTGTACCTATTCTTGAAAACCTCTCATTTTTTCTTCTCGGAATGGCTTGGTTTAAAAAATCCACCCAAAATCGAATTTCTTAACACTAATGAAATCTAGGTCATTACATATAAAACAAAAGAAAAACATTAAAATACTAAAAGAAAATAAAATCCCTCACTACAACAAATCATTCACCCACAGTACAAAACATTGCGAACTAAAAGACCAATATTCGAGCACACAGACAACTTGCTAAAATAAAAACCTTTTAAAACAAATGAAGGCCAAATGAACTTTTACCTATTCCCCTTACCAATTTATGAAGTCCTTAAAGTGACTCTTCCAAGAATTGTCTTAATATTTGCCAATTCCCTCGACAAATCATAGCTTCACACTTGTTCACTACAGTAAATTAAAAGGATGACGTGGGTGAATGAAACAATATATGCTTGCTCGTTCAACTGTCCCCTTACTCCATAACCACAAGTGATTCCATGCTCAACTATCTTGCAACATAACGATAATCTTATGAAAATCCCCTTTGCCAACATTTTGCTAGAGAGGAAAGACAAAAGAAAGGCGAACAAAGATAAAAAAAAAACTTTCTAGTTTTTAAGGAATGTCACTTTACAACTTTCACCTTTAACTTAAGGAGTGCAATTGTTATACACTTCACCCTGCTCCATTTCACTCAAGTGGAGACCTCACTAATTATTTATCTCTTTAAAGCCTATTATCTTATTAAAAGAAAAGACATCATCATGTCTCACACACCACTTATAAGTCCGTTGACTCATTATTATGAGACTCTAAAGACCCACGAAATGACACATAGGTCAATCAACATCAATAGCACACCTAGAAGTAAAGTCACTAACAAAGACACATGTCGATGTATATAGCTTCCACTCTAAAAAAAAAGGGGGGGGGGTGTGGTTTAACTCTAGATACTCGGTTGTGTCAACCTTCTCCCTCCACCTTACCTTTATCCTCTCTCTTTTAACTCAAACTACAACATGGTGACTCGGCTACCTCCTTAAATGCTTCTAGTTACAATTTAATTTATCCCGCATCACCTTTCCTTTCATATTTTCGGCTGGCTATGTACTTAAGAATTGACCGGATTCCGATGTTAGATCCATGGGGGCTAGTGGTTCATGTTTTCATCTAGACCATAAATTATTCTTTTACAGTTTTACTGCAAGTATCTTGGAGCTCCTCCCCTCTACATCAATATTTCAAAAACAAAACATTTCTTTTATTATTATATTTTAATTAAAAATTTCAAATATTTATTTGAGTGAATTTGTGATTGATTACTTATATACCAAACAATCATGGATTTCAATGTCAGCTAATATTTTTCCATACATACCACTAAAATACACAGTAGAATTATTTGTTAAATTCACCAACATAATCCAGAATGTAAAAAAAAAAATCAAAATCGTAATACAGAAACAGAAATAAAAATTATCTAGAAGAAATAGAGGTTAGAGAAGAGTAATAGTAAAATAAATAGATGAAGATGGCTGATTACTTGGAGGTAGAGTTTAGGTATCGTGAAGTTAAAAAAGGAGACTCTGAAATCCGCGTTTTTTCTTTTTTCAACAAAAACCATAATTGTTTTGCTATCATCCAACACCGATTAAATTAGAAGAAGAAGAAGAAGAAGAAGAAGATCAGATCTGCAACTTTGATCTCAATCATAGATTTTATTGTATCATATTTATATCTCATTAATATAATAATAAGAAAACAAGGAGAGCAGAGCAGAGAAGAGAAGAGACTTTCCAGGTATTTCCTCCTTATTTCCAATCCCTACATGCTGAATCGGAAATGAAATGACCCTCCATATTCTCTCAACTTATTTCGATACGTGTTTGAAATAGTTTTATTTGTGTTTGAGAAGTCAACAGTGAGTCATGGCGGAGGACAAAGGCATTCCAGACGGTGAAACCAAAGAATCCAGTCCCCCGCTGCCGGTGGTAAAGAAGAAAGGCAAGGGACTTCTCTCCCGCATTTGGAATGCAATCTTTAGGATTCACGGGGACGATTTCGAGAAGAGGCTTGAACACATTTCCAAGGAAGAGGCCGCTGTCCTCTCGAGAATGAAAAGAAGATCCCAGACCTGGAGGAGAATGATTCGGAATCTCATTGCCTTTTCTGTCATTTTGGAGGTACCCCGTCCCTTACCATCCTCACTCTATCTCTCTGTCAATCTGCAACCCTCACAGTAGTAGCAGTATTACTAGTTTTGAAAATCAATTTTCTATGGGAACGTAATTTTACTATTCTATTTCATTTTCATGTGCATGCTGTTGCTCTTCGTCATTGGGAAAAGCTCATGCTAGATGTAATTGGTGATTCTCATACTCTGCGTCCAACCTTTTTGTATATATTGCCTTACAAACTTTAATCTTTTCCATCCATGGTTCATTTGTGCATCTTATATTTACGTCTGAATCCAACCATTATTCTATCAACACCTTCCGGAAATAAGTGCTGCCAAAATGGCCTTTTTTAAGGGCAAAAATAAAACGGCATATACTTTGAATAGCTTTCTACCTTGTCAAAGAACTTGCTTCCGGATGGGTCCTCATGAGAATTTTCTTATCAATTTACAGGTTGTTGCAGTTTCTTATGCCATCATGACAACAAGATCTGTGGACTTGAACTGGAAGATGAGGGCATTTCGAGTTTTGCCAATGTTCCTTTTGCCTGCTTTTTCGTCTGTTGCTTATTCTGCATTTGTAAGCTTCACAAGGATGTGTAAGTAACTCGGTTCAATATCTTACACAATTTTCCTGCTGTTACTAAAGATCAAGGCTCCAATGTATCTTTTTGTTGTTTATGTCATTAAATGGTAGCAGCTGTTGATATTTACATCTGGGGTGAATCCTGAAATATGGGTTTCTGAGCATGGGCTAACTATGTGCCAAAATAAAAAAAATACGAGGATTATCCCCCCACCCCTGACAATACTTTGGTGGCTGATATTATATTGTGAATTATGTTGCTTTTATCTGGTTTAATATTGCCAAGGATAGTCTTTTCTTACTCGAAAGTTAGTGATTTGTATGATGTTTCCATGCTTGAGACTGCATGCTGGAAATGGCTTTAATGCTTTTGGAGGCGAATCTTAACATTTTTTTAAGCATATTTTTACCCATAGTTGTTATCATATTAATTTATGTATGAGGCTTGCCCTTTGGGAGGTTTTAATTTCTTTGAACCGTGAGATATATCTGATAGAAGTTAAAGATTCAATTATTATTAGCATGAAATGTCTTCCTAAACTAAACATTTGATTCAACGTATAACTTGAGGAGCCTAAAACTGAAAATGATTTTGGATTGATTCAGTTGGCGCTTTGAAACCGGAAGATGATATGTTCATTTGTTGAAATACCTTTTTAACTTAAATAGAACAATGCCATTGGACAAGTGTTCTGTACGCTTTTTATGCCTTTTGATTTCCTTTTCTTTATCCTCCACTCTTACACTTATTTTCTTTCCATCTTCTTCTCTTCCTAGATTTCCTGGTCAATGTTCCTGCTTTTCTTTTATACTTCTGCTTGTTAGTTACTATTATTAGAAAGGGACAACGCCAAAAAGAAAAAAAAGGAGCAATTGTGTGAAACAAGAACATTATTTACAAGTTTGAATACTTAAATCTTAACATGTAAATTATTCAACCTTTTTGAGTTAACAATCCAAGTCTGTAGATTCCAACTGTGGTGGGATGGCAGGCATGCAGAACACCCAAAAAGAAGCCTAAATCTAGTCTTGAAGAGACCTTAAATGTAAATTTTATACTGCATAGCCTGGTTATTGTATGTACTTCAAAGTAAAATGCAACTGAATTTTTTCTTATAATTTCTTCTTACTTGTTTTAATCAGTTGTAGTTTGGTAGTTCCAGTCTGTTGTCTTTGCTCTATTCACCTGTTTTTACATCATAGTTTATATATATACACACACTAAGATTCTATCCAGAATTCTCATAGTGCACTTCCATGTAATTGGTGTCATGAATTCGTACGCTTTGTTTATTGTTGAATCATTATCTACTTTGTTGTTTCCAAATGCACTATTTCATTGTTGCATATATCTTTTGATTATGAAGGTCTCACTCATGCTCTCATTAGGTAGCAGGACCGTTCTTTATTCTGTCACCTATCTTGTCATGTTAGGCAAACGATTCTTTGATTTAAATGCAAACAGCATAAGTGGCAATCCGTAGTTCTTCTATTTAAAACAGTCTCCGTCTTTTACATATTTCTTTTTTTGCTTTATGATTATATTTTTGTTATTTGTATACCATGGAAGTAAGGCTGCATGGCCTTTAAGTGATAACCATACGAACTGCGTTGAAAAGATATAATATGATTTTGATAAATCAAGATTCAACCATTGTGGGTTTTTAATTATGAATAATCTTGTTATTTTATTGCAATTTTATAGGTGATCGCAGGGACCAGAAAACTCTAGAAAGACTTCGAGCTGAAAGGCAAGAAAAAATTGATGAACTTAAGGAGAAGACAAATTATTACACTACACAACAGCTTATTCAGGTAATATGGAAAACCAGCATTTGGTTTCATCTATTTTCCTTCAGTCCTTTGCTTGAATTCTGCTTGAACTGTCTTCTGTTTTTAATGCTATGAAAGGGAAAATATGATATATGAACCTGCCTGATACATGTTGTTGCAACAAGTACTTGTTCTCTTTTAATGTTTTCCTAGTGGTGTATGCCACCATCTCAATAGTTAGAAGATGAGTTATTTAATTACAGAAAAGGTATCAGTTAGAGCCTTGTTTTATTTTGAACGAATAAGAAAGGAAAACATTGATAGAATTACCTGCAGAAGCCATTTGGGATAATTTATTGCACAAATGCGATGCACAGAACATTGCAAAAGTTATAAATGCTTTGACAAAACATCTTTAAAAAGTTGGCACTTTTAAAAGCCTGTTATAAAGTGTCTTATGCCATTGAATAGAAATAGAATGTAAGGCAATAAATTAACATTTCTGCTTTTCTCATTATTGAAAATTGAATGAAGACAGTGAGCTTTTAGGTTTTGTTTATTTATGCGTATGAGCTAAGTCCTGGAGTGTTTCTTTTTTAATGAATGAACTGATATGGAAACCAAACTTATATGAAGCACTTTGATGTAGAGATATGATCCTGATCCAGCAGCAAAGGCTGCTGCTGCAACTGTCCTGGCATCTAAGTTGGGAGCAGATTCAGGTTTGAAGGTCTATGTTGGAGATGAATCTGAGTATAATGTGCCAGGGGGGAAGAGCCATGATGTTGAGGTAGTGCCATCAAGTGGAATTCGGAAACGAAAGCAACTACACACTAGATCCAGTAGTGCAGGAAGCACTCCATTGCTTCATTCTGATGAAGAAATACCTCATTCTGCAGGGATGGAGGGTCCTCGAGCTTCTGAGCATGGTCAACTGGTTGTAGTTGATCATCACTATCCACAGGGACCAGCCTCACATGATGGGGGATGGCTTGCTCGAATCGCTGCCTTGCTTGTGGGTGAAGATCCAACACAGTCTTATGCTCTCATATGTGGCAACTGCCATATGCACAATGGTTAGTAGAATTACTTTTGCAGCTATAGTATCCACTAAAGAATTATGAATCATCTCCAGATTTGACACAACTGCACACATTGACACTGCAGAGCCGTAGTGTTATTGCTGAAGAGTATTAAACTTCAAGCTTGTGTTATACAGGACTTGCCAGGAAGGAGGATTTCCCATACATAACGTATTACTGCCCACACTGCCAAGCCCTGAACAGGCCAAAACAAATGGAAGAGCATGTTTCTAAGTCAAGCTCCCCTAGTATGAAGGCAGTGAAATCAGAAGGAAGTGGTGATGCCACTGGTGATGTGAGTGAGAGCAGCAGCCCTGTGGCTGCCAGAGCTGCTGGTCATGAGATTAAGGAAGTAACTGAAAAAGTAGTTGGATAAAATGCATAATATCAAGGAGTGTTTATTGAGTGAGATCAGAGATAATCTATTTTGTGAAGTGCTGGTTCTGGTTGGCCTTGGATCTCATTTCATCTGTGAGTATAAGATTAAGATGGATCTCTGTCTGTCTGGATTTGCCAGTGGTGTTGGTTTGGTTGTGATGTGTTGGGTTGGGTTGTGTGACTAAAACATTATTGAGATTATATCTTATGGAGAAATTACGATGATACCAATATTTATATGTACATTGATACCCTTTTTTTCCATCAAGGAGAAAATGCTATCCTGTACCCATTTTTCCATGTCAGGTAATCCCTCTTTTTTCCCCTTTTTCTAGATTATTGCTCAATACCTTTGGTTTTGTTGTTTTTAGCTGTCATCTAGAAAGTCTTGTTAAATTACAAATTTCCTTTTCCTTTACCTTCTCTTTGTTGCTTATAATGCTTTTGCTACCAATTTACGTTTTAATGCTAATAACTTTAGCTGCTATGTGAATTCTTTAATATTATGTATATGCATAATTGCACACAAAACTGCACAAAAATAGGGTTCTTTTTCCAAAAAAATACAATAAAATAAGGCCCTCTTCACACAATTATGTATGACTTTTTAACGTATGTCTTTATATAATGTTGTCTAGAAAAGGCCAATTTTTCAAAGTAAAATGTTCTGAAAACATGAATTCAAACATAAATTTGAATTCCATTTGCTTTATAAATTAATTAAAATTAAATATTATTATATAATTAAAAATATCAAAATATAATATTTAAATTTCCAAATATTTATATATTTTAAGTACATGAAATAAATATCCGATGTTAAAAACTTAAAATTCAAGTCGTGAAGTTTTCCAAGTCAACAATGTCTAGTTGATTGTTGCTTGTGTTTAATTGGGTGGATGATTGGCTGTTTACGTCACAGCGTACACTGTCATTGCAAGTATGATAGGCAGATGGGAGTCTATCGGATATCAATCCTACAAGAATGGTAGTCTTTTGTCTATTAATGTCAGTGCAATAATTGGATATAAACGAGATAAATTGTGAGGATAGTTGTCGATGCAATAACTTGAGAACAATAAAATAAACTATGATAATGATAAACTAGGATCCCCAACATGAATCTTCAGCAGAATACTAAGTGCTCACAAGGTATAAAGAGATAGGTGGTTGTCGAAGCAATAAAGTTCAATGTATATCTTATCCAGTGTCACTCCTCTATTTAATTCGAGACTTAAACATGCGTACTAACCTCACCTTCCGATGATGGCAATATGGCACTATTAGGAGCAAGTGGACTAAATTCCTCTAATCCTCACTCAACTTCCGTTGTAATGCTTGTTGGCTCAAATTGTCACTGTACTTTCCAGTGTTAGTGAATGCAATAACACTTCCGTGTTAAAAAACATTCGAACCCCAAGATTAAACAATAAAAACAAGGTTGAATAAGATAACATTTAATCAAGAATTCATGTGTACTTCCATACAAACAGAAAATAGAGAATGATCACTAGCATTCATAAAGAATTAAGAAAAAATCGAGTGGAGAATATTATTCCTAGACAATTCGACTGAATCTCTCTATTCCCTCTTGTCAATCACTTAGGTCTTCTCGTCAGAAGCTAGTCTACATTTGGTTTCACGTTGGCTCACCCGTGAGAGGCTTAAGCTGCCATGGCTGCAAACTTCAAGGTAGGATGATGAAGATGATGATCCGGGAAAAAGCTTTCTTTTTCTTCTCACGTCCACATTTTATATCCTCCTCCAACAGTACAGGTATCCTTTCTCTAAAAATGATTCTGCCTTTGTACGTACATGTTGGTTATACCAGATTGGACTTCTCACGTAATTTTAGTTCTTATTCGGACAGCTATCAAGTGCGGCGACAATTCTGGTTGCAATCTGGAATTAACTCATGCAGCGACATTAATGTAAAAAGATAGCAAAATTAAGGATAAAATAGGTTAGGATTCACTGAGTTATAAAATGCAATTTACTAAACTAAAAATACTTAAATGTATGTTAAGGATAACTAAATGGGAGCATTTTAACCAATAAGTAAGGGGGAAAACCTGTGTTCTTTCTAGTACTATCACACTCTAAACTTGAGTTTTTACTTGTCCTCAAGTAAAATAGAAACTAGCAAGGCTACAAAAAATTTTACTAAGGCAAATGATCATTGCAACTTGGACCCTTTAAATTCCCAAAGGATGAATCACATTCAAATAAAAGAATATTGTGCCGACAATTCATAAGTATGAATGAATAAGGTTGCAACTTCATCAACGCTAGCATCATGCTTCAAACCATAAGTTCTATCTACCATTACAATATTTATTGTATAATACTAAGGATATATATATTTTCGGAATAAGGGATATAGTTGCATTACTGTACCCTTGTTCCTGTTAAGTAACGATGGGGTGTAACAAACCCCCAGGGAATACGTAATTATGCTGACACAGACTCATGCAACGGCAACCTTTGGCCAGATTGATTTTTCTAACGCTTGTATTGGAGTGTTCCCTTTTTAATGCTCCATACTACACCTACTTTGGAGTATCTCTAATTTATAACTATATATAAATATATAAGCAGCTGTAAAAAGTAGATTCATTCAAGATTTAAGGAATGATAGCACTCATCCATTACTAATGCAACCTAATCCATTCATCAAAGAATTGAAGCTACAACCTTCTGTGAAATTTATCCAACTCATTCATTGATAGTTCACATGATTCGAGAATTAAGCATTGAATGTAACAAAAATTTTTGAACAATTTTCATTAACTATAATTAAACATTGCATGCTTCATTACCGAAAGAAAATTTTTAAAATGTGGGTTCATTTTTAAGCCCCATGTGCATTCCCCCAAACATAAAGTTTGCATTGTCCCCAATGCGTTTTTAAGGTTTGCTCGTCTGAGCTAAATTCTGTTTGCAACATATGCAAGACCACATTCAATATGGGAAATCATGTATCCATCGAATTTCATTATTCAAAAGGAACTTAACATTTTCCGAACATTATCGGACATGTGATTATTTCATACATCTATAACATTTATATAATTCACATAAATACATACCATACTCAATTCAATCATAAAAATAAACACAATTTAGTTACATGAACTTACCTCGACACTTGTTCGTGTATGATAATCTGTCACCTTTTCTTTTCCCCCGATCTAATTCTTTATTTGATCTTTCTGGATCTATATAAATGAATTTAACATCAATTTAATCCATTTCATACTTGATTGAACTCAATTCACTTCCTAGAAAAAGTTACCATTTTGCCCATATACTTTTCATAAATGACAATTTTGTCCCTAGGCTTGGAAAATAAAATTCATGCAATTTAATCCTTATTCCAAGCCTAACCAATTTTTACATGTCTTAATAACAGCCCATGAATTTCAAAAAAAATCATAATTTTTCCATGGTCAATTTAGTCCCTAAATCATAATTTCATCAAAATTCTCTTTATAAAAGTTTATCTATCAACAACTTTTCATTTTCTACAATAAATTTCAAAATTTCAGCATACTCATTCATGGAAAAATTTTTAGACTTTGATAACTTTGCAAATTAATCCCCAAAATAGATAAATTAAGCTATATGGTCTCGAAAATATAAAAATTACTAAAAACGGGAAAAGATTACTTACCCAATTAAGCCTGTTTGATTTCCTTTCTCTTCTATAGGGTTTCCACATATTTTGGGAAGAAGATGATAATTATAATATGTTATTTCTATTTAATTATTATATCATCCTTTATTTTTCCTACTTTCCAATTTAGTCATTTTCTTTTTCTAATTTTCCATGAATGATTCATCATAAATATCTACTAACTTTTATTAATGGTCTAATTACCATAAAAGGACATCAAGTTTTGAATTCCATAGCTATTTGATACTTATAGCTACTAGAACTCAACTTTTGCATTTTATGCAATTTGGTCATTTCCACAATTAAACATGAAATTGGTAAAATTTCCTTAATGAATTTTTCACACGTCATTTCTATCATTATGCAATTCATGCAATAATATTAAAATGAATTTTCTTTCTGACTTGAATTTTAGTCCCGAAACTACTGTTCTGATTTCACTGAAAATGGGCTGTTACAGCGGAGACAATAATTGGGAGAGTATTGTGGTTACCTAGAAAGACATATTTAAGATGAGGAGGTAGTGGTTTCAACTCCAGAGTAGGTGCTTCTTCAATAGATGGCTTGAAAATTGAGGTTGTTCTATTGGCTAGGTCTAAGGATTCAATCTGCCATTCATGCTTGAGTTCAAAATTATAAGCTTCAACCATGATGTCACAATCATCTAAGGATTTGGCATCAGATCTCACTGCAAACTCTTTAGAAAGTATTATGCTTTGGTTATTAAATTCTTCCTAAATTAGATTATCTAGCACATCAACAGTATGACATTTTTCTTTGTCATTGCATTGAATAGATTCAAAAACACTAAAGGTGACTTGCTCATTATTAAGTCACATGGTTAGTTCACCTTTATAAACATCAATAAGAGTTAGGTCGGTGGCTAAAAATGGTCCTCCCAATATTATGGGAACCTCATTGTCTGCCTCGCAATCAAGTATGATAATATCAGCTGGAAAAATGAATTTATCCACACGAACTAAAACATCTTTTATTTTCCCTTTAGGTTGAGCGAAAGATCGATCGGCTAGTTGTAGTGTCACTGCAGTAGATTTCATTTGACCAATTCCCAACTTTCTGAAAGTGGATAGTGGCATTAGGTTAATGCTAGCTCCTAAGTTGCATAAAGCCTTACCCAAATAATGATTTCCAATTAAACATGGGATGGTAAAGCTTCCAGGATCTTTCAATTTAGGGGGCAACTTGTTTGTCAAAACAACACTATAGCCTTCTGTGAGTGCAATAGTTTCAATATTAGTGAGCTTCTTCTTCTTGGGCAAGAGGTCTTTCATAAATTTCTCATAACTCAAAATTTTACCAAAGTATCTACTAAAGGAATGTTGATATGCAATTGCTTCAGTGTGTCTAGCAACTGTTGATATTGTTTGTCATGCTCATTCTTTTTGAATATTTGTAAGAAGTGTAAAGGTAGAGATATATTTGTTTGCACCAACATCTTTGATTGCGTCAACAGTTTTGAGGGTCAGACATTAGGTATATGAGTGACAATTTGTGGAACTTCTTTGTCTGATGCATCGACAAACTCTTTAGATTTAACTTTCTCACCAGTGATCACTCCATCCATATTTGGAGGTGCAATAGTAGAGTCGATAAACAATTTTTCAGTTTGTTTACCACTCCTAAGAGTGATAGCCTTACAATGTTCTTTCCCCCTCAGACTGGGATTTGTCGTGCCACTAGGTAATGAGCCTGGTGGTCGAGTATTCAGATTTGCAACAAGTTGTCCTAACGTGCCTTAAAAGTTCGAATAGAAGATGAATTACCTTGTACGATAGCTTCCATGCGAGTAATATAATGCCTCAAGAGTTGCTAATGGGTTAGAAGTAGAAGCTTGTGTGTACAGTTGCTGTTGATTTCCTTGAACATGTTGATTTGGTATTGAAGGGTGTTGTGGCTGCATCGAAATTTGGTATTGATGTGTCTAGCCTTGTTGTGGATGCATTTGAGTATGCTAATTGTAGTTCTTATGTTGTTGATTGTAGATCCCTTGTCTGAGACTATAATTTCCCTGAGTAGATGTATTCCCATATCTGAATGTCGCTGCATTTTGTCTAGCATTCTGAGTTCCCAAAACGGTTAGTTGCGTGCAAAGTTGTTGTAAGAATTACCATAAGAATTTTTGTGGATGTTACTAATATAACATACATTCTCTGCATGTTGTAGACAATCTTCATAGCTATGGTTGTCACTACAAATCTATAACAGGCCGTTTTTGAGTCAAATCAGAACAGTGGTTTTGGGACCACAAATCCGAAGTTAAAATATTTATTTTGTTATTTTATTAAATTTTACAGCATGATAGAATTATAGTGTGAAAATTTCATAAAGAAATTTTACTATTTGAATGCTTAATTCGGTAAAAAAGACTAAATCGTGTAAAGCGTAAAATTTGAGTTCTAATAGTTAAAAGTATTAAATAGCTATGAAATTAAATTTTGGGAGTCCTTATGTTGAAATTAACCACTTTTATATTGTGTGTACATTTATGGACTTGTAATATGTGATTTTAAAGTATAGTTACTAAGGTTAATTTAGTAAAGTGGTAATAATTTTAAGTTTAATAAAAACAAAATAAGAAAATAGTGTTCATCTTTCTTCTCCAACCGAAAATAAGAAATAAAGGAAGCCATTTTTGAGTTTTAAAGGTTCGGCTAGTGCATGCTTCAATTGTAAGTCCATTTTTGCTCGATTTTTGAGATCGTTGCTTTGTATTCTAGCTAGCCTGTACCTTAGATTTTGAAACTATTAAAGACTTAACATGTTACCATTGTTGAATTTTTGAAAAAATTGATATTGAGGATAAATTATGAAAGTTTATTGATAGTTAAACTAGTTTTGTAAAGTGATTTTTGACAAAAATGTCAAAAAGGGATTAAATTGAGAAAATGTAAAATTAGGTGGGTAAAAGTGTGAATAAACTAAAAATATGAGCCACTAGTAACATGTAGTAAATTCATATAATGCTTTGATTATATTAAATTACATGAATTTGCAATTTTATTTAAAAAGGACTAAATTGTAAAAATGTAAAAGTTTAGGGGCAAATGTGTAAATTTTTTAAAATATGAATTATGGACTAAATTGAATAGATTGAATACTGAATGTACTGAATTTTACAATATATAGATCAAGATAAGCTGAGATCAGAATTAGATCGGGGAAAAGAAAAGTGGACGAATAGTCGATAATTTCTATCCGAACAACACAAGGTAGGTTCGTATAATTAGAATCGAACTTTTAAATACTTGTATTTATTTGAAATATATGTATATAATTGATGAATTGATATAATTGGAATAAGAATGAATTGTTGATATAAACTGATAGTTATTGAGCCCCGTTTGAACTATATGAATTTGTAGGATACGAGTGACATGTCACTAGGGTTACCGTTTTGGTTGAGATCATGCATGTGTTGTGGACTCATCATAGCTCATATGAGCTTACCAATATATCAGCTCGTAAGAGCTTATTGTTCTTAGCTCGTAAGAGCTTATTGTTCTTAGCTCGTAAGAGCTTATTATTCTCAGCTCGTATGAGCTTACTGTTCAGCTTGTCAGAGCTTACTGTTTCAGCTCAAAAGAGCTTACTATTCATTAGCTCAGGAGAAGCTTACCAATTATGGCTCGAAAGAGCAGAAATGATAATGAGTTAACGGATTACTGATGTATATCACCCAAGTATCCTTTGAAGTTCTAATAGGTTCAACGGGCATAAATTCTGTTTCTACAAATGAATACTGTTACTGAATGAATTATTGATTATATGATTGAGAATGAAATGTTGAATAAAATATATATTGAGTATTGAATTGTGATAATGGATGATTTCATGTATTTATATGACTAACCTATTGATGAATGCTTGTGTTAGGCATTTGGAAATTGTAATGAGTTTGCCTTATTTATTTATCTTGATTTGGTAAAAATGGTAAGTCTAATTCTGAATTTTACTAGCTTACTAAGCTATAAAGCTTACTCTGTTTCTTTTTCTATGTTTTATAGAAGTTCGTTAGCTCGCTCGTTTCAGACAAGTCGGAGTTTCACATCACACTATCTAATTGCCGATTGGTACTTTTGAACTTGTGGATAATTGTAAATATGGCATGTATAGGCTAGTTTTAATGGTGATAGTTTTGGTTATTTGAGATTATGGATTTGGTACTTTTTGTGTATAAATTAAGCCATATGATTTGGCTTATTTCCGTACAATGTTTTGGTTGTGTATAAGTGTTTAATTATGGCATGTTTTGGCAAGAAATAGATGGAATGAAAATGTGCTAATGATGTCTTAATATGTAGTTGGCATATGAATTGGTATAATATGTGTATGAAATGTTATGGAATGGTTGCCTATTGGGTTATGAAATGTTGCCATTTATGCTTGTGTATGCTTGTGAAAATAGGGTGGTAAAATGGCTTTGCAAATAGCCTATTTTTGTCCACACGAGTAGGGACACAGGTGTATGTCTCAGTCGTGTGTGACACATGGCCATGTTAGACGACTGTGTGTTCCCCGGTATTGTTGTTAAAATGAAGTCAGTATGCTTTACACGGTCTCACACACGAGCTTGTGATCGGCTGTGTGGTACAAGTCTGTATGTCCCCTATTTTGCACATGGCCTAGCACACGGGCGTGTGACTTGGCCGTGTTCCACAAGTCAGTATACCCTACAAGTTTGGCACAGCCTAGCACACGGCCTGGCACACGGGCGTGTGTGGCCATTTCAAAGGGCACACAGGCTAGACACACGGGCGTGTCGTCGGCCATGTGACCCAAGTCAGTATGTATGCCCTGTTTTCACATGGCCTAGGACACGGGCATGTCTGGAGTCGTGTGAGGCACATGGCCTGTTCACACGGGCGTGTGACCTTTGAAATGTTGAAATTTTTCTAAGTTTCCAAAATTTTCTGTAACGCCCCAATTTTCGGGAATTCTGTGAATGTTGGCATAGGTTTAATTATGTTAGTGGGCCTCTAGAAGGCCCAAGCTTAAGATAGAACCCGTCAATTTTAGTTAATTTTCGTTCCATAAGAAAAAGGGGGTGAAATTATGAAATAGAACCTATGTGAAAATGTTTGAAAATGCTATAGGCTAAATTGAAGTGGCCAAATAAATAGGAGTGCAAAATAGGAGGATTTGCATGACAAACCTCCCATTTTACATGAAGTGGCCAACCATCATGTTGTTGTAGACAATATGAGCACTTGATATCCATAATTCATGGTACAAATTGATAATGGGTTAGGTAAATGTTCCATGATAATGGATTAGGTAAATATTCCATGATAATGGGTTAGGTAAATGTTCCATGATAATGATTTAGGTAAATGTTCCATGATGGGCATTTCATGTCTTTTGTATTAAAGAATTAAATGGATGAAATATGAAATTTTATTAAAAGAAAAAGGGGTGAAAAGAACAAAGTTTTGTCCATCTTTGTTCATCATAGCCTAAAGTTAGAGAAGAGAAAGGAGAGGAGAAAGCTCTTGAATGTTCGGTCACTTGGGGAAGAAAATTGAAGGTAAGTTCATGGTAGTTTGCTTCTATCTTGATGTTAATGAGTTCTTCTTGATTCTACCTTAACTCTTGAAGCATATTTTGGTTTTTAGTTGTGTTGTGAGCATTTAGTCATGAATTAAAATGAAGGAAATGGTTGTTGTTTCTTGTTCTTTTGATGAAAAATAGAAGATAGGTGAAGTTGAGCCAAACAAATGAGCATGCATGTGCTTTAGATGCTAAGGGGAAAAATCGGCTAACATGTTGTGCTTTAAAATGATGAAATGGAGATTATACTTAAGTAAAATCATAGATATGTGATGATTGATTGGTGATATACATGTTTAAATAACAAGCATGCAAGTTAGGTGTGAAAGAGTGATTTGGTAATAAATCTGCTTGGGACAGCAGCAGTAACGTGACTTTGGAAAATCACCATAAATTGTGGGAGATGAGTTAGAAGCTGCATAAATTATTTAATTAAAGCTTAATGAGTCTAGTTTCAAATGGAATAAACAAGAACATATTTTGAATTCTGTACAATGAGAAATTTGATTCGTAATGAAGAGTGGTCAGATTAGTCAAACAGTGAAACATGAGAAACTTTAAGAAAAATCTGGTATTGATTGGCCATACCAAAAATTCTGAAAATTTTATGGATAGAAGATATATAAGTCTATTTTCATGGAAAATTAACGGCACTTGATTTGGAGTTTCGTAGCTCCAGTTATAAATAATTTAGTACTGTTGCTCAGGAAGACAGCCTGTAGTGAAATTATGATTATGTGGTAAACATTGACAAAAATTTGTTAATGAGTTGCTTATTGTTTTCTTATAAGCTTACTATGATCTGTAGGTGTGGTTGGCCGAATATTGTAAGGGGTTAATACGTAATTTGTATTTGAATAGTTAGATTAACGTGTTAGTAATCCAATTGTAGGCGGTTCGTGTGTAGATCTCGTCAGCATATCGTCGCAAACAGGTGTGTAACTAACACCCTCTTATAGACTAGATCGGCACAAGCCAAAAAACCGAAATGTCGAAAAGCCGGTATTTTGAGATCTTGCGAGTGTGTGAATGCTCATGAGATTAATAGTTTGATGTATACGGTTGGATATGGTTGGGTTTCTGCATAAACATGTAATATCTGTTTTGTTCTGTTATGGGCCTATGGGCTTTATTCTGAATTTCTGTTCTGGGCTAAGGCCAACTTATTTTGTTTCTGTGGTTTAATCTAATATAGGCTATGGTTCGGTTAATTTACACACTGAGTTTTCCCAAACTCACCCCTTTTATTTCCATCCACGCAGGTAATCCCCAACCATAGTGGGCTTGGAGCTGTGAGGGAATTCGGAGTGGCCACCCATTCTGAAAGTTTGATTTTCTTCTGGTGAACTGGACATCCTTGTAATTACGTTTGAGGTTTTGGGCTTTTAAATGTAATAAGGCCTCTTATTTATTTTTGATGGTTTTTATATGTTTTATTAAGATAGGTAATATTTATATTTAACTGTTGAAATTGGATAGCTTTAGGGCGCGCTTTCAAAAACAACAATTGATTTCAAAATAACACGACAACAAGCAAAGCTTCCGCAATGAAAGTATTTTCCAAAATTAATCACTTTTCCTAAAAATGACTTAATCAAATCGGTTGCCTAGAAATATCCATGACGTTAAGGTGTGGCAATGGCGGTATGCATGTCTAGGATTGGATCCGAAGGGAGCTTGGTACTTAAGCAGTCCGATGGACTCACCACCTCTTTTTCGGTTTCCTACCTGGTGCACAGCTTCCATTCACTTTAACCTATAATGAAATTATCTTTTAAAACACTAAGTAAGTTTTTCTGGATCAACAATATAAAATGTTTTGAATGCTTCAATGTGGCATGTCGGATCCGGTCACAACGTCTGAGCCGGGTTTGGGGTGTTACATTTTCATATGTTATAGATTTAGTCTCGGATCATTTTTAAAGCATGTTTAAGGATTCGTAAACTCTTATAAGGGACAATATGATTGTGTTGAATGGTATTTGTATATGAATGCATAAATGTATGAGTTATGTATGTTAAAATGATGTGTATTCATCAGAAATACCTCGTAAGCCTATTCCAACGACAGATACGGACTAGGGGTGTTACAAAATCTCACAACAAAAAGTAAGAACATCAACTTTTTGAGTGACTTGTATAGGTGCAACTCCACTAATTCATTGCATATTTTTAATCATGTTTGTGAGAGAAGAAACTTGAGCACGTAGTGCGGTTATTGCATCCGATTCAATAACTCTTAGAGTAGTTTTTGCTTGAGCAGCTCTGGAGATAGGGTATTAATAATCATTCTGAGCAATTCTGTCAAGAATTCTTACAGCATCATTATAAGTACAATCCAGTAGAAATATATTGGCTGATGCATCGACAAGATTCCTTGTATGTGAATTTAGCCCATTACAAAAAAATTTCAAATTGTGTTTCTGGTTGAATATTGTGTATGAGACAATGTCGAAGTAAAGATTTGTAGTGTTCTCATGTGGTGTGAAGATTTTTATCGTCTAACTGATGATAAGTAGCAATATCATTTCGAAAATGAGCATTCATTGTCAGCAGGTTAAATCACAAAAAAAAAAATTTGTCGCTAGTGCATCCCAAGATGTAATTGATCCGGCAAGTAGTCCAAAAAACTAAGTACGAGCTCTTCCTTGTAGGGAATAAGAAAATAATTTCATCTTCAAGGCATCATCAAGAACGTCTTGTTGACTAAAGGAAGCACAGATCAATAAAAAGGATCTAAGATGTTCTCTCGCATCTTCGTGTGGCAGTCCAGCATATTGTCCATTAGAATTTAGCATTTGAAGCATTACTGGCTTGAGTTCAAAATTCCTAGCTTGGATTGCTGGCCTAACAACTCTTGGTTGTAAATCATCCAAGACAGGTACTACAAAATCTCGTATAGTCCTATTTTATATACGAGCATCTTGCGGCAACAATGCGTTATTAACATTCTGCTGTTGTATCGGGGGTATGGATGCATTGCTCCCTGGTAAAGCCATATTTCTTTGTTTTCGAAGTCTATTCTGAACAACCCTTTCAATTTCTGGATCAAAATCAACAAGAAAATTTGAATTTCTTCAGGTGATAAAATACCTAAATTGAAGTTAAAGAAATAGCAACAAAGAGAAAAAAATAGTTAGTGAATACGAAATATTATATAATGAAATTAAAGTGTAAAAACACACACAAAAAAAATAAACATCAAATAAATGCCATCCCTAGCAACAGCGCCAAAAACTTGATTGGCTGTTTATGTTACAACAATAATGTGTAAGCGTACACTGTCGATGCAAGTATAGTAGACAGATGTGAGTCTGTTAGATATTGATCCCATAGGGATGGTAGTCTTTTGTCTATTAATGTCGGTGTAATAACTGGATATAAACGAGATAAATTGTAAGGATAGTTGTTAATGCAATAACTTGAGAACAACAAAATAAAATATGATAATGATAAATTGGGATCCCTAACATGAATCTTCAGCAAAATACTAAGTGCTCACAAGGTATAAAGAGATAGGTGATTGTCGAAGCAATAAAGTTCAATGTATATCTTATCCAATGGCACTCCTCTATTTAATCCGAGACTTAAACATGCATACTAACCTCACCTTCCGGTGATGGAAATACGACACTATTAAGAACAAGTGGACTAAATTCCTCTAATCCTCACTCAACTTCTGTTGTAATGCTTGTTGGCTCAAACCGTCACTGCAGTTTCCAGTGTCAGTGAGTGCAATAACACTTTCGTGTTAAAAAACATTCAAACCCCAAGATTAAACAATAAAAACAAGATTGAATAAGATAACATTTAATCAAGAATTCATGTTTACTTCCATACAAACAGAAAATAGAGAATAATCACCAGCATTCATAAAGAAATAAGAAATAATTGAGTGGAGAATACTATTCCTAGACAACTCAACTGGATTTCTCTATTCCCTCTTGTTTCGGACTTAGGTCTTCTCGTCAGAAACTAGTCTACATCTAGTTTTCATGTTGGCTCACCCGTGAGAGGCTTAAGCTACCATGGTCGCAAGCTTCAAGGTAGGATGATGAAGATGATGATCTAGAAAAAAAGCTCTCTTTTTCTTCTCACATCCAGATTTTATGTCCTCCTCCAACAGTACAAGTGTCCTTTTTCCCAAAAATGATCCTGTCCTTGTATGTATAGGTCGGTTATACTAGACTGGACAGTTCACGCAATTTTAGTTCTTATCCGGACAGCTGTCAAGTGCGGCGACAATTCTGGATGCAATCTGGAATTAACTCATGTAGCGACATTAATGTCAAAAGATAACAAAATTAAGGATAAACTAGGCTAGGATTCACTGAGTTATTAAATGCAATTTATTAAACTAAAAATACTAAAATATATGCTAAGGATAACTAAATGGGAACAATTTAACCAATAAGAAAGAGGGAAAACTTGTTTTCTTTCTAGTACTATTAGTGGACTACGTAGAGACTAAAACACTTTATTGCGGTCAGGATTGACATCGCGCAAAGGATTTCAACCAACAATGTTAGTCATCATTTTCAGTTTTGAAAAGGTATATCTTCAACCCTATTTCAACCCGATTCATTCCCCGTACATGGATTTGTGATTGGCGATCGCCAAAATAATTTTTTGTTGCACCACGAGCCGAACCGATGATCCCATAGTTGTGATGTTAATTTAATTTTCATACTTATTTGTTAAAATTTTAAGATAAAATAATATTATTAAGATAATAAAAACAAAACAATATCAATTTTATACTTTTAAATTGTGATAATTTATATTATGACCAATACAAATTTGGAACAAGAAAATCTAATATTTAAAATAAACTTGAGTCAATTAGCATTCATCAAAATGATCAAAATTTTAGAAAAATTTCATAAAAATTTAAACAATATTTTGTATGCTCTAATTTTTTTTTAGATGAACCACAAATATTTTGGAAGAGTGATAACAAAAATTTTATAATCGATGATGTTTGTGTTTTTTCTAAGGGTAAAATCTTAATATATAGATAGTGCTTGAAAAGCAACTTAATAATTGAATTTGGGTATAAGTATTTATAATTATAAAAATATGATATATTTGGGTAACTATTATAATTGGTGGGTTCCACTAAATTTAGTGTTATCAAAGCACTCAATTACATTTTCCAATTCTAGGAGAGGATGAGAGTTGGAGTAATTATACATGTAATTAAATTCAAATCCAATTAACTTATGGCTTTTTAAACACTTATACATAATTTAAATTTTTAAAAAATATATTTTTTATGCAATTTAAATTTTAAAAATTATATTATAAGCATGAACATATATGAGTTTTAGGATGGTTATATCCAAAAATTTATAAAGTTATATTATAAGTCCTAAAAACTTATATTATAAAAAAATAATTTATATATTTAATAAAGTTATAACAAAAAAATTATATTGTTTAAATCCTATAAATCGTGGTAAAAAGTATATTATAAATAAAAAGTATATTATAAAATTAATTTACATATTATAAAAGTGTTATAATATAATTATTTATGAAATGTTGTAACAAAAAAGTATGAACGCAACTTATTTATATATCAATTCTATATATTATAAAACATAATACACTTATTTACTTTAGAAAAAAGTATTATAATTTTTTGTCATAACATATCCATAAAAAATAACTTTTCAAAGTTATGATAAAAATTATATTATTTATAAGTTATTGAACACTTTATAAATCTTATATATTATAAGTTTTATATTATTTTAACCTAATTTATGTATTGTAAAAAAGGTTATGATCTAGTATAAGTTTTTCTCTAAGTTAAATTTATTTGAGTTTTTATAATCAAACCAACATATTTTTTGCACTATGAACTCAAATATTATGTGGTATATGATACCTAATCAAATATAAAAAGTTTTCTTAAACCATATTGTTGGGTACAAAACCATTTGAAAAAATGAAACTGGACACAAACACTAGAAACGACTCATGAACTCTTTAATTTGAGACATTTAAAGATTCAAAATATGGCTAAGATAACAACTGTTGTTCTATTAAAAGTTCCATATTAACATCAACTTAGTATGGTATAAAAAAGCAAAGTTGGATCATATTAGTATGTAGCATATTTTATAACTTTTCCGTAGTTGGAATTAGAATGATCCATACTTTGAAGAGTACATAGAAGAAAATAATATTAATAATTTTAATGATACATATTCAAATTCAAATTCAGGTGATGAAGGGGTTGGTCAAAGACCAACAGATGATGACAAGGAGTACATGATAAATATTAAAGAGTGAACAATCCAACAAATATGGAATGCTAGAGCAATTAGATAAAATTGCACATAATGTTTATTTTTCTTATTATTTTTATTAGTAATTGTATTATCGACTATTTACTTAGACTAATACATTACATATGATGATTTGATTTTAATTTTTGTTACTAATTTAGAATTTTTTATCGTACTAATAATTTTTATAGCTCCTAATGTTTTTTTTAAATTATGTAACTGTATAATTACAATTTGTAATTACACTTTGTACTACCGAATATGATATAATTACACTATGTCAACTAAACACATCTAAGAAATTACAAAAGAGTGTGAAAATATAATTACTACCCTAATAATTATATTCTCATTTATTTATTTTTCCTCCCAAATAGACCCATAATGTTCTCATAATTTCTTAGGCATATCTTTCCACAACATTGTTTCTAAAACACAAATGTTTCTTTCCTTTTTTTAAATTACCTTTTGTAAATAAATTTATTGTTAAAAAATTAATATGATTGTGGCATATATAATCTTTTGAATGAGAGTAATACTTGTTATATTTGTCTATTTGTTTTGAAAGTATGGATGCAAAATTTTGATTTGATTAAAAGTATAAATATTTTTCATTTATAAAAATTCAATTTAGAAAAAAAAATCTATACACATAATATTGAAAATAGATAAATTTTAAAATTATACATGAACTTTGAGTTAATGTGTAATTGTATACATGAATTTTAATTTGGTACAACTATAAACATGAAACTCTAATAGGGTTCAAATGTATACTTGAAGCTTTAATTTTGATTTAATCATATACATTTAAAAAAATAAATACATCAATTTATTTTTATATAGATAAATATAGTTATTTATGTATTTAATATATAAACATAAAAATGATTTTATATTAATAATTGTGTTAATCATTTACAAAGAATTGAATTAAATCAAAATTTCATGTATAAAATTACATAAAATTAAAATTCATATATATAATTACACATTAAACCATAATTCATTTATAATTTTGAGATTTATCACCAAAATCATATTCTCTAAAGTTGTTTTTATTTTTCTACTTTTACCATTTTTGTTGTGATTGGTGTCGAAGTTTTGAAGACCCAACTAAAACACCCAAATTATCAAAAGCTTTCTGAAAAATCCATTTTACCAATACTTTTATGTATTGTAAAAAGGTTTTATAAAATTTATTCCGCGAATAAATAGATATAAACGTAATATAAGAATGAAAAATAAAATAAAATAAAATATAAAAATATCCATTCAGGTGCGAAGGTTCAAACAAAAAGTGGGAGAATTTAGATAAAAATATAAATTTGAAAAATGGGCTTAGATAAAAAAAATAAGACTCATTTTCAAAATTGGTTGAGTCTCGGGTAAATTTTTTTCTCTGAACCTAGCCCGACTTGGTCCGAATCAACTGCCTTGTTGCTATTTTGCTGCCATTTTGTTATCATATTGCTTCTATTTCATTGTTATTGTTTAGAAATTGTATAACTATTGTTTTATCGTTAATTTTACTACTATTTTAGGGGCATTTGCTTACTAAGTTACAACTATTTACATTTATTTTTTTATTTTTAGTGCATTTGATGTGCTATAATTTTAAAATTTTTTTATATAAAAAATTAATATGAATAGACCGAGATAAACTTAAATTTAATATTTTTAATCTGGATGAAATTTAGATAAAATTATAAATTTATTTTCAGATAAAATTCAAACTTAAAAATAAATCTAAAATTTTATATCCCAGCCCGAATTAGCCGATATTCCGTAGGATTTAACCCGTAAAGAGTTTGTGAGGATTTTTTTGGTTGATTGAAATTTGTGTATAAAACTGACTGCAGGTAATTTATAAAGAGGATAACGGTGAAGGCGTGCATTATAAACGTAGATAATTCCTTAATCATCTCTATTTCCATATTTGCATAATAAATTCATACCTCATAAATATTGGAAATAAAATTAAATTTAAACTTAATTAGTATAACTTGATAACGATATGATTCCCCAATAAAATAAAATACATTTATATGAAATTAATATTATTTTAAAAAATAAATATTATTAATCGAATTTGTGGTCTAAAGATGGATTACAATTTAAAAATATGATATAATGGTATATTTTATTAACTTTATTTTATTCATCATATTCTATCAATTTACTTTATTTTATTGAATATTTTAAATAATTCACCATCATCTATTAAAGGAAATCTTCAGTATTGACAACTGAATGAAATACGATAAGTACATAATCAATTAAAGCTTAAAAAATTATAATTTATTCGGATAATATATTACAGCTTTACAGTAATAATAAAATTACAAAATTAGTCATACCTACTTTAAAAAAAATAAACTATCAAAATAATCACTTTTGTTTGCCTCATCTTACATTTTAGTCACCTATATTTGAAATGATACGTTTTAATCACTTACGTTATTGTGTTGTAACATTTTAGTCACTGAATCGTTAATTACTGTTAACGGTGTAATGGTAAGCTGACGTGGCATATTAAATCATCATTTTGAACGAAAAAAATATAGGGACCAATTGTATAAATTAACCTAAAATTTTTATTTGAAATAATGATTTGACATATTACGTCAGCTTACCATTACACTGTTAATGGCAATTAATAGCTCAGTGATTAAAATGTTACAACGTAATAACATAAGTGATTAAAATGTAACCTGAGATAAATAAAAGCGACTATTTTAATAGTTTATCTTAAAAAAATTTAACAAATAGTATTAGAGTTGTGAAAGAATTGATTTTAAAAAAAAAGATTTGGAGAAGTTGAAGCGTAATAACACCATTTAAGAATATACAATAAAAGTAAAACATAATATTAAAGATACAAACCTTGGACAATGGATTCTTGAAATTTTTTTTTGTTTACAATAAGGAAATTTTCCAACTCTGTTTTGTAAAACTTATAGCATTCATTCAAAATGGTTTGTGACACTTTTACAGTACGAAGATCCAATATATGTGTTTTCCCTATAAAATAATATAAAAAAAATATTATCGTATTTGAATACAAATGTGTAAAAAAAAAGTGTTGATGACCAAAAGATTGAAACAAATAATTAAGAAATTACAATATTCCATAATAATAAGTATCCGATGCATCTATAGGTTTCACATCAATTCTTGATTTATTTATTTATTAATTTTTTTTTTTGGAAGTTGCACCTTTTGTTGAAGCCTTTAAAAATTGTTATATATCTACCTCAACTTCGTACTAGTTGGACATTCCATTGGGCTACCTAGGGTTAACTAAGTAGTATAATTCAGTAAGAACCCTCTCTTAGCTATAAATACTCAAAGGTCTCAAGGGACTCCTCTCCATTCTCAATTCGAATACACTACCATTTCTACCTATGTCTCTCCACTTTTCTGGCTCTCAATCTTAAAATGGGTGAATTGATCTTCCTCAGCACTTCACCCTCCTCTTTCTTTACCTCCATTGACACTGTGTATCAACAATGATGCGGTGAGCGTGGACCTAGCACCTCTACAACTCTCTTCTTCCTTTATCAAATATTTGCAAAAACCCATCAATTTTCATGAAAAATTGAAGAACCCTTGTTTGTCTTCCATTAAAATCAACCAAATGCAATTCAAATCAAGTTTATTTCCAATCCTCTACACGTCAAAACCCAAAACCTAAAAATGTGTAAGAATTTCTAACAACTCAATTCGACCCATTGCTTAATCACCCTTGCACTTGTTGTTTCCACAATACCTATCTAACACCCCTTACCCGTATTCGATGCCAGAACAGGGTACGAGGCATTACCGGACATAAACTCACATAATCATACAAAATCGAGACATGAATTTTCGTCTAAATTTAAAACTTTTCATCGACATGCATATCGTCCCTTATATGATCCCACGAGGCCTAAAACATACATTGGGGGTGGTTCGGGACTAAACCGAGAACTTTCGAAACTTTTACGACACTTAGAAAAGTATCTTGTTTTGGAGGGTCAGATGGCCGTGTGGGTAAGCCGTGTGGTCACACACACCTGTGTGGCTTGGGACACGCCCGTGTCCTTAGCCTGTGTAACTCTCTATTTATGATGTCATCAACAAAATAGGGTCACACGGCCAAGTCACACGTAAATTAAATTTAAAAAAAAAAATCAGGTGCAGACTTCTCACGGCCTAGGCAAACGCCTATGTTCTGAGGCCGTGTCCTTCACACGGCTGAGACACACGGCCGTGTCTCTGCCCGTATGTTTACTACAGGGCATTTTGTTTTACCTAATTAGAGTGCAGGGGATACACGGCTGGGTCATAGGCCCATGGGGCAGACCGTGTGTCATACACGGTCTAGACACACGCCCGTGTGTCTACCAGTGTAGACAACTTTGAGGCTATTTTCCAAGCCTTTTGTCACCCTCAATAAACACATGCACACTTACACATCTCATAAACATGGCTCATGCATATCAATTTCTTATCAATTTATGCATGCTTAAGATCCTATATTTGATTTAAACCAAGCTTACCAATTCACATACAATATGTAACATTAATTTACTTCCATTTCATGCGTTCATGCCTTAGTTGTTATTATGCCATTTATTCATAATTTCATCATCAAATATCCATGTTCATATCCGCAATTCATCCATGCCAAATGAATTTAACCACATCATGAATGACTTTAGAACATGCATGCATATATAATTAGGTTTACAATCCAATAATCAATATGAACCATATCTCATGGCCATATACAAAATGAATCAAATATTATCATAAGCCAACACATTTGGCTAACCGAATATGACATATAACAAAAAGACCAAGTCCCTATACATGCCATACTCAAAATACTTAAATTCATTATACCCAAAAGATTAGTTTGATAGTGTGAATCGAGCTCTGACGTCCTTCGATCTTTGAGCTAGCTTGGCGACACTATAAGGAAATGGAAAAGAAAGGGGAGTAAGCATAAAGCTTATTAAGTTTGCATGTAAATAGCATAAAGCTTATTAAGTTTGCATGTAAATAATTAACAAAATTAACCATTCATTATTATACACATAACATGATAATATTTATCATAATGTCATCAAGTATCATAGTTACATTTTAAGTCATGTCATTTGCATAATGTACAATAAGACTCATGATCATAGTTCATTCATTCACATCTTATTGAGGTCTTATTGATTCATAATCTCAATATTTCTAAGCTTTGTGTACGCACCTATACCCTTTCAACATGATTATACCTTGTCATCTCTTTGACATAATCTTTGGATTACCTGTTGAACCACTTGGAATACTAAAGGATACTCGGGAAATCTCATACACATAGTAAGATGCCAATTCCATAAATTTAAGTAATATAAAATATTAATAATTCAATAAATTGAAAAATTAGATAATTGAATAAAATTAAAATTTAGGAGAAAAATTGGTCTTGCCACCTTTTTTTTATAAAAATTAAGAGCTCTTAAGAAAAATAATTTTGAATCAAAAGATGGCAAATTAAAAGAGGTTGGGGGGTTTTTGGCTAAGGATGGATGAAAGGGTGGTGTGCCGCTCGGGTGTGCAAAGCAATAGCACGCAATAGGGGATGTGAGCAGCGTGCAGATTGTTGAGTAGGCCTCGTGTGGGCGCGGACGGAAGCTGTGGCTGGAGCAGCAGGCGTGCCAAGGAGCAGCTGCGCACAATGCAGCGCGCGATGGAGCAAGCGTGCGTGAGGTGGGCGTGCGGCGTGCTATGGAGCTAGGGCTATTGGCCGAATGGCTGCTAGGTAGCTACGACACATAGGGAATTTGGTGTTTAAAGGGAATGGTGTATGAATGATAAATATAAGAAGAGATGGGTGGAATTTATAGCGAAGGGAGTAGGAACTAGAGTAGAATTCTTAGTATAATTTAATAATTAAAAATTCTAAGTTCTAATTCTACTCAAAGTAAATAACAATTAATAATTAATATAATGCATATTAAATTATTATTTGCTATTAATTTATTAAGAAACAAACTTATCAAATAAAATATGATTAAATTAAAACTAATTCTAACTCTATATAAAGTTGATAATAATTAATATATATTATAATGGATATAATTATATATTAATAATTATCATCTTTTTTATTAAACTAAAAACATTTATTCTAGAAGCTTTTTGAAAATATTTACAAAAAGAGACATCTAATTTTCAATATTTATAAAAGAGCAACCAAATTTTAAAAATAGTTCAATTAAGTCCCTAAACTTAATGAAAATTTGAAATCGAGTTGCAACTTAAAACTTGGATAAAAATTGACCCTTTTATTTGAAGCTAAAAAATTATTTTTCCATTTAGACGATAATTTCTCGAAAAATTATGTCAAAATCAATTCCTAGGAAAGATTAAAGGGGTCACAAGAGGTCCAGCTTAAGTTCGAATCTCCTAGACAGAATTTATTTAAACATACTAATCCCAAAAGTATACCCTAAATCATTTATTCAAAAAGAAGAACAAGAAAAATTAAATATCTGATAAAATGAATAAGATTTGATTCCGTTCAATTTTATCTCCCCAGTAATGTTTCAAGCGTTGAGCATTAACTCGAAAATTACCTCCCTTAACTTGACGTTCAACGACTCCGTATGGATAGACTCGATGAATCATAAATGGGCCGGACCAACGTGATTTTAACTTACCTGGAAAGAACTTTAATCTGGAATTAAATAACAAGACTTGCTGACCTGCTTCAAATTCACGAACTCGAATGTGCTTGTCATGCCATTTTTTAAGTCTCTCATTTTCGTATGAGAACATTCGAAATTCTTCTAACTCGTTGAGCTGGAGCATTCGTTTCTCTTTAGCAAGCTTAAGATCCAAGTTGAGTTGTCGGAGAGCCCAATAAGCTTTGTGTTCTAACTCCAAAGGTAGATGGCAGGAGTTCCCAAAGACTAACCTATAGGGTGACATCCCTAAAGGTGCTTTGTATACTGTCCTGTAAGCCCATAAAGCATCATTCAATCTTTTGGACCAATCTCGTCGGTTCGGGGAAACTACTTTCTCAAGTATGCCTTTGATCTCCTTGTTTGCTAGTTCAGCTTGCCCATTCGTTTGCGGATGGTAAGTTGTAGCGACCTTGTGTTTTACTCCATGTTTATCTAATAACCATTTCAACCACTTGTTCACAAAATGGGACCCTTCATCACTGATGATGGCTCTTGGGGTTCCAAACCTTGTGAAAACATGTTTCTACAAAAACTTCATTACCACCTTAGCATCGTTTTTCAGATAAGCCTTTGCCTCAACCTACTTAGACGCATAGTCTACTGCTACTAATATGTACTTGGGACCAAAAGAAGGAGGGAAAGGACTGAGAAAATCAATACCCCAAACATCAAATAATTCTACCTCAATGATATTTGTTCGAGGCATATCATTTCTGTTGGTAACATTCCCAACCCTTTGACATCAACCACAACTCTTTACGTAAGCATATGCATCTTTGAATAATGTTGGCCAAAAGAATCCGGCTTGCAATACCTTGGCTGTAGTACGTGTACCTCTGAAGTGTCCCCCACTCAGAGCTGAGTGACAATGGTATAAAATCTTATGTACTTCATCTTCTACCACGCATCTCCTGATCATTTGATCTATACATTTTTTAAACAAATACGGATATTCCAATAAATAGTACTTCACATCGTGAAGAAACTTTTTCTTTTGATGATAAGTCTTATCAATCGAAATCAAACCACATGCTAAATAGTTAGCAATATCAGCAAACCAAAGGGTATAATGGACATTATATACCTTCAGTTTGTGTTCATCTGGAAATGTTTCCTGAATGGGTATAATAGAGAATTACCTTCTTGCGGCTCCAATCTGGACAAGTGATCTGCTACTTGGTTTTCTACTGCCTTTCGATCTTGAATTTCTAAATCAAACATTTGAAGTAGAAGTACCCATCGGATCAGTCTCGGCTTAGCGTTTTTCTTGGCAGCAAATACTTAATTACTGAGTGGTCCATACAGACAGTCACCTTGGTACCTATAACATAAGATCAAAACTTGTCAAAAGCAAACACAAGAGCAAGTAACTCTTTCTTTGTTACTGTATAATTTAGTTAAGCTCCTGTCAGAGTTCAACTTGCATAGTAGATGGGATGAAAAACTTTGTTCCTTCGTTGGCCCATGACAGCTCCAATCGTGAAGTCACTTGCGTCACACATCAATTCAAATGGCAAATCCCAGTCTGGTGTAAAGATTATGGGTGCTAAAACTAATCGACTCTTCAAATCATTGAAAGCTCTTAAGCATTCCTTATCAAATTTAAATGGCGTTTCCTTCTCCAATAATTTGCATAAGGGTTTAGCAATTTTTGAGAAGTCTTTGATAAATCTTTGATAGAAACTGGCGTGGCCCAAAACGCTCCTAACACCCTTTACAGATGTCGGAGGTGGGAGTTTTTCAATAACATCTACCTTTGCTTTATCTACCTCCATTCCATGTCTCGTTAGCTGATGCCCTAGAACAATACCTTCTCGTACCATGAAATGGCACTTTTCCCAGTTGAGTACGAGGTTTGTTTCTTCGCATTGCCTTAGTACCTTGGCTTGATTGGCTAGGCAATCATCATATGTATCTCCAAACACTGAAAAATCATCCATAAAGACTTCCAAATATTTCTTAACCATGTCAGTAAAAATAGACATCATACATCTTTGAAATGTAGCAGGTGCATTACATAAACCAAATGGCATGCACCTAAATGCAAATGTATCGTACGGGCAAGTGAATGTTGTCTTATGCTAATCTTCCGGTGCTACTGTAATCTGATTGTACCTCGAGTATCAATCGAGAAAATAGTAATAGTTTCGCGCTGCAATTCTATCCAGCATCTGATCTAAAAATAGCAAAGGAAAGTGATCTTTCCTAGTTGCTTTGTTCATATTCCAGTAATCAATGCAAATTCTCCATCTCGTAACTATTCTAGTCTGTATCAAGTCATTATTCTCGTTTTCAATGACAATGATACCTCCTTTCTTTGGCATGCACTGAACCGGACTTACCCATGAACTATCTGAGATTGGGTAAATTATACCCGCATCTAACCACTTGATGATTTCTTTCTTGACTACGTCCTTTATGATGGGGTTTAGTCTTCGTTGTCCATCAATCGTCCTTTTTCATCATCTTCAAGGATAATCTTGTGCATGCATACAGATGGAATAAGTCTGTGAATATCAGCTATGGTCCATTCGATAACCTTCTTGAAATGTTTCAACACCAGGATGAGTTTCTCTTCTTGCTGTAGTTAATTCTGCTGAAACAATCACAGGTACAGTAGAAGAGTTACCTAAATAAACATATTTCAAATGTGAGGAAGTACCTTCAGTTCTAATTTAGGTGGCTCCTCGATTGACGCTTTTGGTTGGGCATAATCCCTTTTTTCTAATTCCAAAGATTCAAAACGGGATTGTGGATTAAATCCCCTTTGGTTAGCTTCTAACAAAGCTAAGTGCTCATCCTCCTCTTCATCATTTGGAGGATCTGATGTCAACATTCGTCCCAATGGATCCTCAACATAGTTGAGTTCCTTTTCCATGATTAACTCTTCTAAATTGGACACTGCAGAACAATCATCAATTGTGTCAGGAAATTGCATTGACTTAAAAATGTTTAATGTTACTGGATCATCTTGAGCACGCATAGTAAGCTTGCCTTTTTGCACATCAATAAGGGTCCTTCTGGTTTCTAAGAAAGGCCTTCCTAAGATGATTGGCACCTATTTGTCTGCATCAAAGTCTAGAATCACAAAGCTAGCAGGAAAGATAAATTTGTGTACATGTACCAACACGTCCTCGATTTTTCCTTCTGGATGTGCTAAGGATTGATTTGCTAATTGAAGTGTAACCATAGTAGATCTATGTTCACCTATCCCTAACTTCTTAAATATTGTCATGGGCATCAAGTTGATACTCCCACCTAAGTCACATAGTGCCTTACCATAATATGTTGCTCCAATATTGCAAGGTATGGTAAAATATCCAGGATCCTTCAACTTTTGGGGCAATTTGTCTTGAAGATATGTGCTACATTCATTTGCTAGGGCTACCGTCTCAAATTATCCAAGTCTTCATTTTTTATACAGGATATTCTTCATGAATTTTACGTAGTTCGGCATTGTTCAAGTGCTTCAACCAACGGGATGTTGATATAAAGTTGCTTGAGTACGTCTAGGAAGTTCTTGAATTGAATTTCCTGCTTCAGCTTCTAAAGTCTTTGAGGGTAGGGTGGTGGAGGTTTCTTTACTAAAACTGGTTGATTCATCTTCTGTGGCAATTCTGCATCTAACGAAGTTGTTAGTTGATTAGAATTAGCTGGTTCTGAAGTCACCTTGTCGGATTTTGCAGATTTCGATTCTTGTGACACTGGAATTTCAACACTCGGTTGAACTTCCTCTAAGTCTTGAGCATCAGCTGGCTCTTTTTGAACTTCGACGGTGTTGGGCTCTAATCTCTTTCCGCTCCTAGGTGTCAATGCTTAACAATGCTCCTTCCCTGGATTCCTCGGATTCTCCGTATCACTAGGTAAAGCACCTTGTGGTTGGTTTCTGAGTTCAGTAGCAAGCTGGCCCATTTGATTTTTCAGGTTTTTCAATGTAGCTGCTTGGCTTTAAATTAAGACATCATTCTTCGCCATGTATGCCTTTAACAAATTTTCTAAGCCATTGGATGGTTCAGCTTGGGTTGGTTTCTGAACTTTTTGGGGAAAACTAGGTGGCTGGGTTGCTCTAGGTTGGGCATAAGTGTTACTGGTTCCAGCCCCTTGGTTACTCCAGGAAAAATTCGGGTGGTTTCACCATGATGGGTTATAGAAATTGGATTGTAGTCATTGCCTTCCTCGATTTTGGTTCTGGTTACCCATGTAATATACGGATTCTGGGTTCGATGGACATTCTTCAAACAAATGTCCTTCCCTACAATAGACATAGGCTACATTTTAAACTTGATTTGTTGGCTATGATGTAGACCCATTAGTAGTAAGATTTTTGAACATTCAGGATATTGATGATACCTGAGATGCGAGTGAAGTAAGAGCGTCTACTTCATGTATTCCAGCAACTCGTCTTCCTGACGCTACCCGATTGGTTGGCCATTGGTAATTCTTGCTGGCAATCCTTTTAATGATTTCATAAGCCTCATTATAAGAATTAGAAAGGAGAAAACCATTAGCAGAAGCGCCCACTACCATCCTTGTGTGAGCATTGAAACCATTATAAAACGTCTCAAGTTGGATGCAATATGGGATTCCATGATAGAGGCACTTTCGTAATAATTATTTGTACCTTTCCTATGCCTCATACAAGGACTCATCATCCATTTGTTGGAAATTAGTGATCTCATTCCTCAACTTAACATTCTTGCTAGGTGGGAAATACTTCATAAGGAATCTTTCTGCTAACTCTTACCATGTGGAAATTGAATTTGGTGGTAATGAGTTCAACTAGAATCGAGCTCTATCCCTTAGTGAATATGGGAATAGCTTCAATCGTAATGCATCTTTGGGTATTCCGGCTAACTTGAAAGAATCGCTCACCTCTGTAAACAGTCTTAAGTGTAGGTGAGGATCTTCAGTAGGCATTCCATTAAATTGGCCAACTGTCTGAAGCATTTGGAACATGTCTAGCTTCAGCTCAAACTGTTGTGCCTCGATTTTGGGTCTCATAATACCCGGATTAAGATTATTAAACATTGGCACGACATAATGTCTTAAAGCTCTATCCCTATCATCAGCAATAAGGATAGGATTTTGACCCGGGTTTGCTTCGTTTCCTTGGTTTGGATTTTCAAAGTTCATCTCTTCGTTCCTTCTCTGACTTGCTTGTCTTCTTCGCTGTCAAAAAGTTCGTTCAATCTCAGGGTCAACAGGGAGTAAATAAATGATTCGGTCAATACTCATAAACACTTGAAATAATCATAGAAAAATTAATGTTAGAATTTAAACAGAAAATTAAACCAAAATGCAAAACTAACAAATTCACAAATAATGACTTTTTAAAACATAGTCCCCGGCAACGGCGCCAAAAACTTGGAACGACGGAAATATGCAAGTGTACATAATCGTAGCAAGTAATAAAGTGACAAGTAAATGTCGAGTTATCATACCCACAGAGACTGTGAAAAGAATTATCTATGAATGCTATTTAAAACACTTTGGTGAAGAAAAATATTTTGTTTGAAGAGGGTGATTAAAAATTAAGATTTTAAACTAAGTAAACTAAATAAATAAATCTCAAATGCACGATTTCAAAATACGAGTTTAATCAAGATGACATAATTGTGTTAGATTAATTACATTTCTTATCTTAGAATTATTAAACTCATGTTTATATTGTTACAAATAAATTCATGGCAACTCGGTAATTTGCTAACTTATGAACATACTTACCTACCAAAATCCATTCATCTCTTAGACATATCTCTATGTCAATTCAATCGATTAAACAAATCTTAAACATATCTCTATGTCAATTCAAACAATTAACTCGATTTAATAAGCACATAAAAGACTATGTGAGGTAACAAAGTATCCTTACCTTGAAACAATTTAATCACAATCATCTTGCAAGTTATGCAAGGCAAATGTATTGTCAGATACCGTTGCTAATTTAACCCTCAGCTACCTTAGATGATTAAACATGCACTGATTAAGTATTGTGTCTATTAATTACAATTTCAATCCATTTTAATAATTAATTCATTAGCTACCTAACAATTGTAATGCAAGAATAACTTAGTCATGATTTTACTTAATCAAGCATCTTACCGAGGCCTATAAACACAATTTTAACAATTTAAGAAGACGAAATGAGTCAACCTAACATGAATTAAATTCAAGCTAAATTGATTAAATTAACTATTCCAACAACATAATTATTCATAGATATGTTCATCATAACAACAACAAAAATTAAAGAGATAGGGAATAAGAATCAAATTCGGTGTTTTTCCATGGCTTAACTAGCTTGCTTCGTTCTTCATTCTTTATTGTCTTGGTTGATCAAAGCTGCTACAAACACTTCAATGTTGCTCCAAAATGGCTTATGAACACCCCTTTTCCAAGGGAAGAAATCAGTAAGAGAGCAAGAGAATTTAGAATGGCAAAGAAGAGAGAAAAGATGTAAATGATTTGAGGTGTGTTGAATGATCAGCCAAAGGGGGGTTTTTATAGCTGAAGATGGCTACTAAAATTAGCTAAAAAAAGCAGCCAAATAGCCATCCCTTGGCCGGCCATACATGTGGCAAGGTTGATGGTTTCAACTTTGCTAAATTTGGCTTGGGGCATATCTACAAAGCCACCAATTGTGGAGGGGTTTGAATGCAACTTGAACAAGTCTTCGAGGGCCTCTTTGCAAGCTTAAATAATCAGCTAATAAGCTGATTTGGGTCAGGTCTTGGGACAGTTTTGGGCTGTTCTTTTCTTGGGTGGTTCGGTTCACTCGGTTCAGTTCAATTGGACTACTTTTTCATAATTAATTAATAATAATTTATTAACCCAAATTAAATTGGATATAAATTAAAATTAATTATATTATGAATTAATACATATAATTTTGGATCGTCTTAGGCTGAAATTTTGTTCGCCTCAATACTTCAAATTGCTTCTCAGTTTTGTGCTTCTAGCAGTGTCTATTGAGCCATTTTTCACCCTTTGTGCAAAACTATCGAAAATAACCAAAATTTATCAAAAATAATTATAAAATTAACTAAAATTCAACATGTTCATATTTTAAGTGCACTTTAATTATTTTATAAAAATTAATTATTTTTCGACAAGAATTTTATCGAAACTGTATGATTTTAAGTTAAAAAGGGTATGTAAAAATGCATAAATTTCCGTGTTTCCAATTACAAACATACCTTCACTTACCAAATTGGCTATTCAAACATGCATTAACACAGTGCTAAAATAATATATACTAGTATATCATTTATATGTACCAAAATAACACAAGCCAACCAACCAACATCAAATAGTACCAAAACAAGTTATATATGCCAATATTAATACTTCGCATTCAACCCAAACTTTACACATAAGTTTACCTATACATGCCATTATAACCTTGACTAGCACTATAACATCCCGATTTTGGGCCTAGTCAGAATAGTGGTTTCGAGACCACAAATTCGATGGAGAAAATTTTATTTTAGTTATATTTTTATGGTCTACAATTTCATGGAATGATTTCGTGATAATTTCGTTTGAAAATTTTGATGTTTGGGCACTCAATTTAGTCAAAAGGTCTAAATTGTAAAAAGTGAAAAAGTTGAGTTCCACATGTTAGAAGTGTCAAATTGTTATGAGTTTTTAAATTAAAGGTCCTTAAATGGAAATTAGACCATTAGTTAGTGATGGACAAAAATAAACATGAAATGGGTGTAATAAAATATTTTTAAGTTAGGGGCATTTTGGTAATCTAATAATTAAAAGAATTAAAAAGGGAAAATAAACCAAAATTGGCCATCACCTTCTCCATTCAGTCGAAACTTGCATGGACACCATGGCTAGGGTTTGGTTCAAGCTTCCAAGCTCATTTGTAAGTGATCCCGAGCCTCGTTTTTAATGTTCTTTATATTTTTAAAGTCCTAGTAACTCGATTTACGTATTTCTACCATTAATTTGAGCTAAGGTTCATGTTTAAAAATTGACCCATGTGTTACATGCATGCATTTTGATGTAATGTTAGAAAATGAGTGATGGGTGTTAAATAAACGACTTTTACTAAGCAGTTTTCGATGAAAATGTCCGAAAGGACCATTTTGTAAAAGTTGTAAAAATGGTATAAAAGGGTGCTTTGATGAGAATTGTAGTTCACTATAGTTATGAAAATGGTTCGTCTAGGTCTATATAGTGAGAAAATTGAATAAAAATCATTTTACGAGCCTAGGGGAAAAAGTGTAATTTTGACAAATTTTAGGGGCAAAAATGTTATTTTGCCAAAATATGATTTTTGGGTCAATTTTAATAATGTGAGTCCTAAATGGGCTATATTTGAAATGATAGATCAAGGAAATTGAGATTCGGGCTCAAATCGGGAAATACAAGGTTATGGACTAAATTGATAAATTTGTCGTTTTCGTATTCGAGGTAAGTTCGTGTGATTTAATAAGATGTTATTTATGTTATTATCATTATACATGAAATATATCTTGCTATGATTGTGTTAAAAATTGATGTTAATGGAAGTTTGATGGAACATGACATTTAAATGAAATGGGTAAGTCGTATGGAAACAAGGTGCTATGTTATTTTTATTGTATGGTTTAATGTTTAATAAACATGAAAATGAGTTGGTTTGAATGTACATTACAAGGTCATCTATGCATATTAATATACTTGATGAAAACTTAAAACCCGATTGGATGAATGGAATATTCGATGGATCCGTAAAAAGGAATTGACGGTAAAAGGATCTAGACCGGACGGGTGATCCTATAATAATCTAGCCTCTCGAAAAATATTTGTACTGAAACGGATTTAGCCCGTAAAGGTAATCTGATTAGGATCTGAATTTAGCCTGGACTGGTAATTTAGATCCGAGCTTAGTAGAGTATATGTGTTGTAGGGGATTTAGCCTGGACTGGTAATCCCGACGATACTCTATAAGTCTATATCACGGGGGATTTAGCCTGGACTGGTAATCCTACCGTAAGATGCGAGGTTCATGGGAGTGCGTACTTGAAATGATCACTTGTACGATTTGACTGTACATGGGATATCCGTCGAAATTTTTGAGAAAATTCAATGGGATTAATATGAGAGATGAATAAAAAGGGTTTTTGCCATGACAAACTTATTCATGTTATAAGATACTATTATGATGAATATGATTGTCACATTTGGACGAGTGGTTGTGCTAAGAGATAGCACAGTGTTCCTCTGGTCAGCTCGGGGTTGGAGATCGTCACACATCACACTATCACGCCAATACCTTTGGAGTATTGATACATATGTTAGAAATTTCAAGTGAGTGGCATGTATAGAGACTTAGTTTTATCACATGAGTTATTATAATTTGGCTAAATGTATTTGTCTATATCGAGTTACTGTACATGGCCATGAGACGTGGCCCACATCGGTTATGGTTTGTAAGTCTAGCTAATCATGGCATGTTTTAATGCATATGATGGGATGATTTGAACATGTTGTTGACATGCATGTTTGGTAATATGATATTTGTGTTGGATGTATGCTCTATAACCAATTGAAGTGGTCATAGTCATAAAGTAATTGTATGTTATAAAAACAATGTGGTAATGGTTGAACATGAGTGCTTGATGCCTAAGTCTTGACTACACAGATTGAGACACGGCCGTGTGTTTCAATTGTGTGAGGGACACGGCTTGGTGACAGGGCCTGTGGCCCAGCCGTGTGGCCCGGCCATGTGGTTCAATTTGTTTGATGACATCATAAATAGAGAGTTACACGGCCTGAGGACACGGGCGTGTTGATGGCACACGGGAGTGCCCCTATGTCTATACGGGCGTGTGACCTTGTTTCATGGGGAAATTTCCTAAGTTGTCCTGAAACTTGCCAAAGTTCTCAGTTTAGTCCCAGACCATTTTTAATGCATGTTTTGGGCCTCGTAAGCCCATAATTGGGACACTATGAATATGTTTGATTGGTTTTAATTTGGAACGAAATTTTATGGCCTGGTTTGCATAATTATTGCATTTAAGTTTAGTAATTCCTCGTACCTTGTCCCAGTTTTAGGTATGGGTAAAGAGAGTTACAAGCACATCAATACTATTGATATAATCGCTGGATAGTGTGATAGATCTCCGACGAGCTTCCAAACCTATCGAGCTTTCGATAATTTGTAAAGTAAGAGAAAAATAACACGTAAGCAATGAATGCTTAGTAAGCTTGTATAAATTTTAAACATAATATTCCATTTTAATACTGAACTTTATAAGATAAATGTAAGCCTATACCAACGCCATAAGATTTATAAAACTACATAACCATCAACTCACAAATGGGTAAGTCTCTCAACATCACATATGCTTTTCATTCATAACATAATAGGATTTTATAAGTTGTATTACATAATCATCAACCTTTTCATAAAACTATGAACCATTTCATTTACTTGCTTACCATTTTACTCTAAGTGCATAGCATAAGTCTAAACAACATTATCAATTCACGAGTCAGTGTACTTATCCACGACATAGGTAAATTCGTCTATAACATAAGTAGATTTCTCACATATAAGTACTTCATTTAATTTATCAATCTTTTTTTTTCATATAACATCATGTTACATACAAGATCATCTATAATATATGAAATTTACCATCTATGAACATAACCTTTTATTCATTAACATTACCATATCATCATATTATATCCCAATTATGAGCTTACCATTTCATTCCCTTATCTTACCCATTTCATTTGCATAGTACAAAGCATAAACGGAAACATTAACCATAACCAGAAGCTTGGAACAAGCTTAAACATCATCATCATTACACAAATTAGTGCATTTATACAGAACTCTATTGGGTTCAACCACATGACAAGCCAATTCATGAGAAAATACATCATTTGATTCATACAACCTTTTCATGAACATAAGCATATTTCCATTGAAACCTACCATTTCAATCCTTTTCTTTAATACATGATATAGTTCATTTGAACACTTATCATTCCTTTCTTTTTCATTAATGCATGATATAGTTCATATAATATTTGATTTAGAGTTACCAGAGTATAACCAGGGGCATGGAAGTGCAACCAGGGGTACCAAAGTACAAATAGTGGCACGTAAGTGCAATCAGGTGTACCGAAGTACAAGCAGGGGCACGTAAGTGCAATCAGCGATACCAAAGTACAAACAGGGGAACGTAACTACAATAAGGGGTACCGAAGTACAAACAGAGGTACGTAAGTGCAATCAGTGGTACTGAAGTGGAAATAGGGGCACGTAAGTGTAATCGTTCAATAATTAACTATGAAAATTTAATTACAGAACTATATTATAAAAATGCAAGTAAATATTAATTTATGTATTGAAACACTATGAACTTACTTCGATTTTCCACTCGTTCTTAATAAAAATTAATAATTTTATTAAATTCATTAATTCAGACAACAAAACCAATTTATTTAATGCAATTTAGTGCTTTTTGACATATTTACAGAATTGCCCTCAACATTTTACTTTTATTCAATTTAGTCACTGAGCCTAAAACATGCAAATTAACCATTTTTATTCAAAACCCATGTCAACCAAATATTCATAGCTTCCATTACAACCCATATTTGTAAAAATTTCAACTATTTCAATAATTTAATCCCTAATCATTAAATTTATCAAAAATCACATAACAAAATACTTATAAGTAATAAATAATACTTCAAATTCATCATTTAACATCTAAAATCACAAATATTCATTAATGGAAACATTCAAAATCTTTAACAGTTTCAAAAATAAAGGTACAAGCTAACTGGACCTAATTGCAACGATTACAAAAACAGAAAAATTTTTTGAAACGGATGAAAAATAACTTAAAATAAAGCTCAATCGAAAGTTCTTAATCTTCAACCGTGGAGGTTTCGGTTGATAAGCATGAAAAGGGAAAAACATGACATTGGCTTTCTTTTGTTTTTACTTTATTATTATTTTAACATATAAAATCTTTTAGTTAAAACATTTTAAATACATAATATTTCTTATTTTTCCACTCACTAACCGTACATCATAATAATTAAGGTATATTTTCATTGTAAAACTTTCACTTCATACTTTTATAACTATTTACAAATAAATTTATAGCGATTAATTTTTGCATCCTTTACAATTTAATCTTTTTCACCTAATTAATTATTTAAACGTCAAAATTTCTTAGCGAAACTTTAATACAACCTTAATAACACTCTGTAAATATTTATCAAAATATTTACAACTCAGTTTATAGAAAAGAGGTCCTGATACCTCATTTTCTAAAACCACTTAACTTTAGGGTCATACCACTTGAACCTAATTAATCATTCATATAACATAAATTACCATATCAAAAACATTTTTAAAATCATATTTGACTTGTAAATATTAAATAATGATATTTACGAACTTACTCAGTGGATTTGTGGCCCCAAAACCACTGCTTCTAACACCACTTAAAAACGAGTTGTTACATTATGCTTCGACATTGATCATTTTGTGTTGTGACATAGTGACCAATATCGGTTTAGTACACCTTATAATGGTTTCCTGCACACTTCCAAAGTTCATTAGCTCACCCTTAATGTAACAGTCCATTTTTAGTTATATCGGAATAGTGGTTTCGGAACCACAAATTCGATGAGTAAATTATCATTTTATTATTATTTTAATATTTATGGAATACTAGTAAGGTCGTATTAAAATTTCGTTAAGAAATTTTTTTGTTTGCATGATTAATTAAGTGAAAAAGACTAATTTGTAAAAAGTATAAAAGTGGAGTTCTATTAGCTAAGAGGGTCAAATGGCTTTGAAACTTTAAAGTGAATGAACTTAAATGGTAATTAGACCATTTATATGAGTTAGTGGATGTGCATGACAATGTATTAATGTAATTATGGAAGTTTTTAAAGGTTAAAATAGTAATTTGGTAATTAAAAGGAAAATTAAGTTAATAAAAGATGAAAACAAGCTATCATCTTTTTCTTTTCATATTGTTCTTGCTGAAATCACCATTTGAAGGGGGAGAGAGCTTCAGTTTCTAGTTCTTCTTGCATGGTATGCATTCAAGCCTCATTTTTAATGATTATTTATGTTTTTAGGATCGTTTTAGCTTAATCTAGTTAGCCCAAGGGTCAATTTGTAAAATTTTCAAAATTTGAGGGGTTTGCCATGAATGTCTTGAATGAGTTTTGGTGTTTAATGGTAGAGTATGAATCTTTGTTGAGAAATAAACAAGTTTTGTAAAGTGATTTTTTATGAATGTTGGAAATTAGGGACTAAATTATTAAAGGTATAAATTTTAGGGTTTTAATGTGAAATGATGATAAAAATGGGTTGTTTTCAGGTACCTTGCATGTTTGATTAACATGGATTTTGTTTTAAATAGCTAGATTTTAAGTTATAAGCTTAAAGACTAAATATGAAACATTTAAAATGTTAGGGGCAACATAGTAATTTTGCATAAATATGAAATGTTGACTAAATTGAATACTAGAGGTATTAAATGGATTGAAATTTGTCTATTTAGATCAAGATAGACCATGTACGGACCTAGAACGAGGCAAAGCAAAAGCTTCGGATTAGCTCGATTTAACCTTCATGCCTTAGTTTTCAAGGTAAGTTCGTATATGGTTATCATTTTAATGCTATTTCAAATCATGTGTTATTATGTTATTTATAATGTCAAATGATCAATGTATAATTAAATCAATGCAATGACAGTTATCGAGTTTCAGTTGAACCTTAGGAATTCGTAGGATACAAATGACATGCCATTAGGGATTTCATGTTTCAGGTGCTGGTCTTGAATGTCCTACCAATGGCTGAGGTCTTGCATTTTTTTGCGGATACTCCATAACTCGTATGAGTAGCATGTGTAGCTTACATTTCGACCCACAGCTCGTGTGAGCAATGATGTAAATTAAAGGTTACGGTTATATATTTAAGCACACTTTGTGTGAGCTTTCCCTTGTATCCAATGATATTCTAGATGGTTCAAAGAGTATGAAAAGGAAAGGAAATGGTAAGTGTTCAATTGAAATGTATCATGTACCTATGAAAAGGAAATGATGACCCAAATGAGATGAACAAATGTGTAAGTTACTTGTTATGGATGAGTTCATTTGAACCATGTATAAATGCACTAACTTGTGTATTTAGTGATGTTTTATCAGCATTGTGCCAAGCTTATGGTATTAGTTGGTGTTATAATTATGCTATGTACATTATGCAAATGAAATGGTAAGATATGTTTCATTTTCTACGAACTTACTAAGCATTATATGCTTATGTAGTTTCTTTCTTATTTTTTATAGATTATCGGAAGCTCGATCGATTTAGA
This sequence comes from Gossypium hirsutum, assembly GCF_007990345.1. Classification (NCBI taxonomy): domain Eukaryota; kingdom Viridiplantae; phylum Streptophyta; class Magnoliopsida; order Malvales; family Malvaceae; genus Gossypium; species Gossypium hirsutum. Next base: position 49,666,101 of record NC_053429.1, on the reverse strand, counting down.
AGCTTGTCAGAGATTTATCATGTAACACTCTTTACCAGTACCCGAGGCCGAAAGAGGATACGAGGCATTACCGAACACATACACAATCATTCATGCAAAAATTGGGCTATAAAATTTTTCTTTAAAAAAACTTCATTCATACATACACAATTTGTCCGTGATATATGCCTACGAGACCCAAAACAACCATCAGAAGGGATTCGGGACTAAATTAAAGACTTTAGAAAAGTTTGGGAAATTTTCCCTAATACAGAGCCACACTCCCTTGGGAGATAGGGGACACATCCTTGTGCTCTCGACACGCCCATGTCCTCCAGCTGTGTAGCCAGACCGTGTGGTCAATTAAAATTAAATGAAATTTTCATAAAAAGGTGCAGACTTCACACGGCCGGAGTACATGCCGATGTGGGTAGGCCGTGTCTCTCACACGGCCAAGACACATGGCCGTGGGGCAGACCGTGTGTCACACACGGCCTAGACACATACTCTTGTGTCTACCCGTGTGGACCATTTAAAGGCTATTTTCCAAGACAATTGTCACCCTTAATCAGTCATACATTCTAACATATTTCATGGCTTGCAACATGACAATTTAGACACTCAAATATTCAACACCATGGCACTCTCACATCTTCATAATGTCATCCTATTGCACATTCATTTTGTTACACCATCTAGAAGCATTCCACACCAACTTCATGCATTATTAAACTTGTTATCATAACTTCAAATTATGCATTCATGACTATAGTCATTTTAAGTCATCCCTTATCTTTTAGCATCTAATCCATACTTTATCATACATTCACCAAGCAATAACATATCACATCATCAAGGCACTAACACATACATGCATGGGTAATTAGATTACAAACCAATGATCAAATATAAGCCATATCACATGGCCATTACAAAATGAATCATCATCATCATCATAGGCCTTCACAATTTAGCCAAATAACATGACACATATCACAAAATAACCAAGTCCCCAATACATGCCATACTCAAAATAAAAATTTCACTATACCCAATAATTTTTTGATAGTGTGATCGAATACTCCGACGGCTTCCAATCCCTGAGCTAGCTTGGCGGAACTACAAAGGATGGAAAGGAAAGTGGGTAAGCATTAAAGCTTAGTAAGTCCGCATGCAAATAATATGAAATGGTAGTGAGCAATTAACATGCAAAGACATAGTAACATATACATAAAGATTATTCATCACTTAAACCTTTTTCCTTACTTATCATATGTACACATATACTTTGTCATCAGAAACCATTCTTTACCAAGGCATTATTCATAGGTTTAGCGTACATACCTGTACACATCGTAGTATATCATATAACCATACCTCTTTAACATGCCCTCCTTGGGACTTTCATCACATCCATTGCATTACCAGTTGAACACTCAGAATACTATTGGATACTTAAAAACTTGCACATAAGTGCCACATATACATACGTAGCCAAAGCTACCTCATAACATGTAACTCTTGCAATGGAGCTACTCACGGGCTGGCTCATAAAAGCTATTGGTTAAGGTGTAGCTACACAGGCTACTCATACAAGCTGTCAGGTATCCGACCAACTCAAGGATTACCTAGCCACCGACAGGACACACAAGACCATTGCCCGGGACCCAATTACATGTATTGCATCCATAATGAACTCGGACCAACTCAACGGGCTCGGATGCTTACATTCATAATGAGCTCAGACCAACTCAACGAGCTTGGATGCCTCATACATATCATGAACCCAGACCAACTCAACGAGTTTGGATTTCTAAATTCCTAGTGACATGTCACTTGTATCCTAGACTATTCTTAAGGTTCAAACGGGATTTTCCTCACTTGCACAAGGCATACTTTGTCATATTTGCTCGTGATGTCGTATGTAACGACCAATTATCATTTATGCTTTCATAACAACCAATAAGTATATAACTCATAATAACAAGAAAACATTGATCACATAATATCAAAACATGAAGAACATGCTACAGCACCACATTATTTGCATATGCACTTACCTCTGTAAAAAATGATGGTAATCAAGCATAATCGTCGTATACTTTATTCTTTCCTTGATCAAGACCCGGTTCACATTTTTCTTGATAATCAAGCTTGGAAATGCTGAAAAAAAACCCTAGCTATGGCTATTGAGAAATTCGGCTAGCACATGGAGAAGATGGACACATTTTTGCTTTGATTTTCCTTTTTTTCTTTTAATTACCAAATAACCAAAATGCCCTTAGGGTTTTTCTTTCAAATTTTTTCTATGCATGTCCATTTTTGTCCAAAATTATAGAAATTGGTCAAATTGCTAATTAGGACCCTCTAATTCATAATCTAAAGCAATTTCATGCTTAAAGCTTCTAGAATGCAAGTTTTGCATTTTATTCAATTTGGTCCCTAAAATTTAATAGACATTTTATGCATAGAATTTCTTCACGAACTTTCACATGATTATGCATTCATATCATAGACCTCATAAGAATCATATAATAATTATTTCTACCTCAGATTTGTGGCCTCAAAACCACTATTCTAACTAGGCCCTAATTCAGGATGTCACATATCATAGTATCTAGCATAAATATCGTTAGTTTTTGATGTTTTGGCCAAGGTTATAATGTCATGTATAAGTGGACTTGTATTGCTATGTATAAGTTGTTTTGGTTGATACCGTTTGATGTTTGCTAGATTATGTTGTTATAGCAATCTTATGATGTATGTTTTGGAATGGCTCAAATGGCATGTTTTGTCATGGAATAGTAATGGTCATGTTATGGCTATTTAGTAAGTTTTGGAACTAGTAATTGATGATTGAAATGTGGTAAAATATGCATGTTTAGGTAAGTGTTGTTATGTGTATTTGAGGTGCCTATAAATGGCATATTGGTTAGTGAAATTAGGATCTTGTAATGACATATATATGTATGTTTAGGGATGGTTTGAAGCTTTGTAGGTGTGCACATATGGTTCAAAGGTTTATGCATGAATTGGTGTTGAGAATGGCTTATTTTGGGTGAATTTTAGGTCCACATGGCTTAAGACACAACTGTGTTTCTAGCGACACGACCATGTGTCCTCTGAAGGTCTTTTTGCATACAAATCAGTGAGTTACATGACCTACCACACGGCCTGGCACACGAGTGTATGAAGCAATTTTAAGAGTCACACAGTCTGGCACATGGGCGTGTGACACGACCGTGTGACCCTACTAAGAGAGTTACATGGGTAAGGACACGGGCTGGGATATGGCCTTGTTTCCAAATTTTTGTAACTTTTTCATAAACTTTCCAAATGTTTTCAATTTAGTCCTGAATTGTTTCTAAGGTATTTTTAGGACCTCGAGGGCTCGATTTAGGGATGATATGTATGTGAATGATTAATTTATGATATGTTTATGATAATGTAAGACGTTTATGTTTAACTGTTCTGTATGTACAATAATGTTTCGTAACTCTCATCTGACGATGAATATGGGTTAGGGGTGTTACATTTAGAGGTTCAGAGCTATGGTTTAGTCAATTCTTAGACTGAACATAGCAAGTATGGAGTCTAGAAATACATGCCATTATATAACCTATGATAGCGTGAAAACTCCTGACTCAAATTGAACTATGTTTTCATATAGATAGTATGTCATCCAATCGAGCTGATTCTGATGATGTCGATGGTAACGCGCAAGCCTCCGTTCACGGAGTAGTGTCTAGTGGTAGTAGGCCCGTGTCTAAGGGCCGGAGAGGAGAGGCTAAAGAAACCTTCTTCCAGATGATGTTTGAATGGTTTTTTGAGTTTGTAAGAACAAATCCTATGGCTCAACGCCTCCACCCCCACCTGTACCCTAACAAGAACCCATTGTTCCTCAGGGTTTGGAACCAGTGCAAGTAAGCAAGCCTCCAGTTGATAAAATTTGAAAGGATAGGGCTGAAGAGTTTCATGGTACAACCGAAGATGATCTAGAGAAAGCCCAGTTCTTGTTAGAAAACACGGTGAGGGTTTGTGATGAATTGTCTTGTACATAGATCGGATGTTTAAAGTTTGTTGTTTCTCTGTTGAAATGTTCAGTTTATCAGTGGTGGAACATGTTGATTGCAGTAGTACTGAAGGATCGTTTAAATTGGGAATTTTTCCAGACAGAGTTTAGAAAGAAATATGTAAGTCAGAGGTTCCTCGACAAGAAACACAAAAAATTTCTTGAATTGAAATAGGGTCGAATGACACTGGCCGAGTATGAGAAAGAATTTGTACGACTCAGTAAATATGCTCAAGAGTGTATACCATCTGAGGCTGTCATGTGTAAACGATTTGAATACGGATTAAATGAAGATATTAAGTTACTAGTCAGGATTCTTGAGCTGAAAGAATTCGTAATTCTAGTTGATAGAGCTTAAAAGGCCGAGGAACTTAGCAAGGTAAAAAGAAAAGGCGAATTCAGAGGCTCGTGATTTAGGAAAATAACCTATGGGAAAATCATTCTCATCTCCATTGAAGAAGTCAAAAGAATTTCATAGTTGTTCATTAGCTTCAGTAAGTTATTCTGGAAGAGATAAAGGAAAGCATCATTTGAGCTTGAAACCTCAGGCAACATCTATAGCGAGTGTCGGCAGTGTCAGGAACAATAAGCCTGAATGTCAACAATGTAATAGATGACAATTTGGTGAATGTAGATTGAATGACGGATCATGTTTTAAAAGGAATTATTACGATCATTATCTCAGAGACTACACTAAAAGGTCTGATAAAGAAAAGGCTCAGACTACTCTTTCGAGTAACACAATTGCGAGAGGAAGACCATGTCAAAATACTGGAAATGTAAGTAGCAGTCGAAGTGGAATGAAAGATTCTAATGTTAGATTTGAGGCACAAGCACCTGCTAGGGCTTACAGAATTTGTGCTCAAGAGGAAGCTTCGGTACCTGATGTGATCACCGATACATTTTCATCTTTGATACTAATGTTAATGCATCGATTGACCCGGGGTCAATGCTGTAACAACCCGTTTTCAATGTAATCGAAATAGTGGTTTTGAGACCACAAATTCAAAGTCAAAAAAATTATTTTATTATTATTTTATTGCCTACAGCATAATGGTAGTACCGTATAAAAATTTCGTTAAAAAATTTCACCATTTACATGCTCAATTTGATAAAAAGGACTAAATCACGTAAAGTGCAAAAGTTGAGTTCTAGTAGTTGAAGGTATTAAATAGCTATGTAACCATAAAGTAAGAGTCTTTATATGGTAATTACACCAGTAATGAAGATAGTGGAATGTGATGGCTTGGCATTTGTGTAAAATTTAAAGTTTTTAAAGGTTATAACTGTAATTTGGTAATTAAATGATAATTAAAATAAGAAAAAAGGCATTCATCTTCTTTATTCATCAAGCCATCACTGAATTTTCTTATTCTTTTAAGCTAGGGATTCGCCCATCTTCATTGTTGCTAAATTGGTATGAATTTTTGTCTCATTTTTAATTATTTTTATATTTTTGAGATCGTTGTAGCTTAACCTAGTTAGCTCAGGGACTAATTTGTGAAACTGTTAAACTATTAGGGTTTTTACACTGCCGAACAGGCATTAGTTTTGATGAGTTATCGAAGAAAATTTATAGTAGTTGTTAGATAAACAACTTTTGTTAAGTGATTTTTGATGAAAATGTCAAATAAGGATTAACTTGAAAAATATAAAATTTTACATGGTGAAATTGTAAAATAAATGAAATATAGGGCTTGCTAAGGACCTAATTGATATTTGGCTATAGTGGGTTGTGGTGAAATTGCATAAATTTCCATTTTTATGAGCTAAAGACTAAATTGCAAAGAATTAAAAGTAAAGGGGCAAAATGGTAATTTCACCCAAATATGATTTTGGGTTAAATTGAATGAGTTATAAATTAAATTGAGTTAAATTTATCTGTATACCTCGTACGAGTTAGATCGAGGTAAAGAGAAAGTCTCGGATTAATCGCCTCAGTATCTATGTATACTCATTGAGGTAAGTTCGTGTGATTAAATTGTGATTATATATTTTATTTTGGAATATGCATGAATTTTAAATTTGCTATATGTACACATGGTTGCATATCAAAAAATGTACTTCTATAGGAATCTATAGGATACAAATGACATGTCATTAGGGTTTACATGATTTGGGTACTAGTCCTGAACATCTTACCGATGGCTGAGGTCCTACATGTGTTGCTGATACTCCACAGCTTGTGTGAGTAGCATCGTGTAACTGTGTTTCGACCCACTGCTTGTGTGAGCATATCGATTTTTAGCTCATGATAGCATACCGATCTACAACTCATGTGAGCATACCGATTCACAGCTCGTATGAGCATACATGTACATGAATTAACGGATTACAGTTATATGAGCTAGCTCACTATGTATGAGCTATCCTAGGTATCCAACGGTATTCTAAATGGTTCAATGGACAATGTTCTAATACGAAATGATAAGAGTTTGATATGAACTATTTTAGGTATATACATGAGTTACATGGAAATGTTGTTACATGGTATATGGAAAATTGAATTGGTTGATACATGTATTTGGAACTTGATCAATTGTTGTATTCATCCATGTTTATTGGCTTATATATGTATTTACATGGCTAACATGGTTGGTGAATATGTGCTCAGGCATTTGGCCAAATTGTGTTGGGATATGTTTAGTTTACTTACTTATTGATGACTAAATAGTAAGTTATATTCTATGTTTTACGAACTTACTAAGCTTTAATGCTTACTCTACATTATTTTATGTGTTTCTAGTGATCGGAAGCTCATTTGGGTTGGAAGCTTGTCGAAGCTATATCACACTATCCATCGACTCTGTTGGTACTTTTGGATGTTTAATTTCTGTTATAATGGCTTGTATAGGTATTTTGGCTAATGTTGGCCATGTATTTTGATTGTTGAAATGGCTATTTTGCTTGGCTTGTGTTTTGGCATTTTTTTTTGGTAAAATGGTATATTTTTGTATGTATATAAGTAACCTTAAAATGGTTGATGAATGACTTAATATGGTTGAATGATGGAAGATGAAATGATAGATGAATATGCATAATATATATGGCTTGTGACTTGTTGAGAATTAGTACTTTGTTTGAATAGCTTATATGACTATTGATGCTAATTATAGAATGGCATTTTGGTACCAAATGGTTGTGTTTTGGTAAGTAAGTTATATGTTATGTATTGATGCAAATATGCATGAAAGTTAGTTGATTATTTGGTCAAATTGAATACATGGTGAGACATGTTTATATATTGTCATTTGAGGTGTCTAAGGGCATATTAGTTGTTTGATGTTATACCATTTGTTTATGTCTTGTTTATCCTTGATTTGGATACCTTGTTATGGCTTGCATATATATGCAATGTTGATTGAAGGTACATGCTTAATTGAGTGATAAAAATGGCTTGTAAAATGGCCTATTTCTGTCCACACAAGCAGACACATGGGCGCGTGACTCAGCCGTGCGTGACACACGATCAGCTGACACGGCCATGTGTCCCCTATAAGTTTTCAAAAGGTTGCAAGTCAGGCTGTTACATAGCCCAGCACACGGCCTACCACATGGGCGTGTGGCTTGGCCATGTGACCCAAGTCAATGAGTTACACGGGTTCGGACACGGGCTGGGACACGACCGTGTGTCCCTATTTCAAATGTCCACACGACCTAAGACACGGGCGTGTCTCCTGACCGTGTGAGTCACACGGCCTGGCCACATGGCTGTGTGACCCTTGCAGTGTTGAAAATTTTTCTAGTTTTTTGAAAAATTCTTTGAGTTTACTATTTAGTCCCTACTGTTTCTAACACATATTTAGGGCCTCGAGGGCTCGAATAAGGGACAATATGTATGTTTTGACTTCATTTTAATATGTTTGTTGCTATGATATGAAATTTTTGAAATTTCTGTCTGTTTGAATTGCAAACTCTGGTAATGCTTCATAACCCTATTCCAGTTATGAATATGGGTTAGGGGTGTTACATTTATTAGTATCAAAGCTACGGTTTAGTCAATTCTTGGACTGAACGTAGCATATGCAAGTCTAGCTATACATGCCATTATATAACCTGTGATAGTGTGATATATCCTGACTGTTTTAGAATATGTTTGATCTAGCAATAACATCCAACTGTGTTAACTCTGATGAAGTAGAGAGTAACGCTCAAGCCTCCGTTCAAGGAGTAGATCGAGTGGTACAAGGCCCATGTCAGACGGCCGAGGAGGAGAGGCTAAGGAAGCCTTCTTTTAGATGATGAATGATATGGATAAACCCAGTTGCTCAACAACCTCCACCCTCTCCTACTCCCCAACTGATTCTCGTTATTCCTCAAGTTATGGAACCTATATGAGTTAGTAAGCCACCTGTTGATAATATCCATAAATACGGGGTTAAAGAATTCTAAGATACTACTGAAGATGATCTTGAGAGAGTTGAATTCTGGTTAAGGAATACAATTAGAGTTTTGACGAATTGTCTTGTTCACCAGCCGAGCGTGTCAAGTGTGTGATATTATTAATGAAAGATTCGGCTTACCAGCGGTGGAACACATTGATTGCAGTAGTACCAAAAGAGCAGATCACTTGGGAATTCTTTCAAACCAAATTCCGAAAGAAATATATTAGTCATAGGTTTCTGGATCAGAAACATAAAAAATTTCTCGAAATCAAACAGGACCATATATCTGTAATAGAGCACGAGCGAGAATTTGACAGATTGAGTAAATAAGTCCGGAGATGTATTCCGACTGAGACTGCTATGTGTAAAAGATTTGAAGAAGGGTTAGATGAAGATATAAAGCTACTAGTTGGAATTCTTGAGTTGAAATAATTCGTTGTATTGGTTGACCGAACACATAAAGCCGAAGAGCTGAGTAAAGAGAAAAGACATGTTGATTTTGAAGCTACAGGCTCGAGAAAGAGATTGACTAGGAAGCCATATCAGTCGACATCAAAGAGATCAAAAGAACATCACAACCGTTGTACAGCTTCAGTGGGGTACTCTAATAGTTACAGAGGCAATCGGCGTTCGAGTTTTAAACCTCAGGCTATATCTGTAAAAGTGTGGTAGTGTCAGAGATGTTTGGCTCGAGTGAAAGCACTGTAAAAGACTATATTATGGTGAGTGCCAATTAAAGAACGGAGCGTGTTTCAGGTGTGGTTCCTTAGACCACTATCTTAGAGATTTCCCAGAGAAATCTGAGAAAGAAAAAGTTCAGACTACGAGGCCAAGCAATACTGTTGCGAGAGGTAGACCACCTCGTAATCACAAAAATATGAGTGGTAGCCATGGTGTAACAAAAGATTTTGTCGTGAGATCCAAGGCACGAGCACCAGCTAGGGCTTATGCTATTTGCACACAAGAGCATGCTTCTGCGCTAGATGTTATTATCAGTACTTTCTCTATTTTTGATATTGATGTTACTGGTTTGATTAATCCGGGGTCAACTCATTCTTATGTATGAATGAGTTTAGTAACTAATAAGAATTTACCTGTTGAGTCCACTGAATTCATGGTTAAAGTGTTGAACCTCTTAGGTCAGTATATGCTAGTTGAAAAAGTTCACAAGAATTTTACTTTGATGACTCGAGGTTATAGTTTTCCGACTGATTTGATGCTATTACTGTTTGATGAATTTGATATGATTTTGGCTTGGATTGACTAACTCTACATGACGCTATTGTAAACTGTAGATAATGCTTATTGTATTGAAATGTTAGAACGGTGAGACACTTTTTGTTGAATCAAATAGTGTGAATGGGCTGGCTATTGTTATTTCAGCTATGTCAGTGTAGAAATATGTGAGAAAAGGTTGTAATGTTTACCTAGCTTATGTACTAGACTCTAAAGTGTTTGAATCGAAGCTTGAGTTAGTGCCAGTGGTTTGTAAGTATCCGGATGTATTTCCAAAGGAGTTATCTGGATTATCGCCGATCAGAAAGGTTGAGTTTGTGATTGAACTAGTATAGGGGACATCACCGATATCGATAGAACCTTATAGAATGTCCCTTATAGAGTTAAAAGAGTTGAAAACACAACTAGAAGAGTTGACAGATGGGGGTTTTGCTCGACCTAGTTTTTCACCTTGGGGTGCGTTGGTTCTGTTTGTTAAGAAAAAGGATGGATCGATGGGATTATGTATTGATTACTGTTAGCTTAACAAAGTTACAATATTGAACAAGTATCCATTGCCTCGAATTTACGATTTGTTCGATTAGTTGAAAGGTGCCACAGTATTCTCAAAAATTGATCTTTGTTATGGTTATTATCAGCTATTATTGAAAGATTCGGATGTGCCGAAAACTGCATTTAGAACCAGGTACGAACACTATGAATTTCTTGTGATGTTGTTCAGTTTAACTAATGCACGAACAGTATTTATGGATTTGATGAACAAAATATTCAGACAGTATTTAAACAGATTTGTTGTGGTATTTATTGATGACATTCTGATATATTCACGAGACGAGTCCGAACATGCTGAACATTTGCAAATTGTGTTGGAAACCCTGTGTGATAAATAACTTTTTGCTAAATTTAGCAAATGTGAGTTTTGGCTTAGAGAAGTTGGTTTTCTGGGACATATATATTAGTTGAAGGTATCAGAGTTGATCCAAGTAAAATTTCAGTAGTTGTTGACTGGAAACCACCGAGAAATGTATCTGAAGTTAGAAATTTTTTGGGATTAACTTGTTATTATCGAAGATTTGTAAAAGGATTCTCCATGATAGCTACACTGATGACGCGACTATTACAGAAAGATGTGAAATTTGAATGGTTTGAGAAATGTCAACAAATTTTCAATCAGTTGAAAGCACTGCTGACCAAGGCACCAGTTTTGGTTCAACCTGAATCAGGTAAAGAATTTGTGATTTACAGTGATGCATCTTTAAATGGTTTAGGTTGCGTTTTGCTGCAAGAAGGCTAAGTGATAGCTTATGCTTCCAGACAGTTAAAACACACAAAAAGAATTATCTGACACATGACCTACAGTTAACAGCTATTGTGTTTGTGTTGAAAATTTGGCAACACCATTTGTTCGACAAAACTATCATATATTTACCGATCATAAGAGTTTGAAGTATCTAATGTAGTAGAAAGATTTGAATCTGAGACAGCGTAGATGGCTCAAATTGTTAAAAAATTATGAGTTGATCATTGATTATCATCAGGGAAAAGCAAATGTAGTTGCTGATGCTTTGAGTAGAAAGTCCTTGTTCACTTTGCGAGCGATGAATACGCGACTGATATTATCTGATGATGGCTCGATCTTGTTCAAGTTGAAAGCTAGATCGATGTTTTTATAGCAAATTTGCAAAGCTCAAAAATATGATGATGAGTTGCTAGTTAAACTGGTACAGTGTAAGTCGACTTTTGATTCAGAATATCAGATAGGATCTGATGGTTGTTTATTATTCAGAGGTAGAATTTGTGTATTGAAGAACAGTAAGCTCATTTAAAGATTATCGCACGAAGATCATATTGGTAGCTTGTCTGTTCATCCGGGAAGTAATAAGATGTACAGTGATTTGAAACAGATGTACTAGTGACTGGGAATGAAATGCAAGATTTCTGACTTTGTATCTAAATATTTAGTATGTTAGCGAGTTAAAACTGAACATTAGGTACCTTCTGTATTATTACAGCAAGTGATGATACCAGAGTGGAAATGAGATTGAGTTACTGTGGATTTCGTATTGGGTTTATCCCTATCTCTGAGAAAGAAAGATGCCATTTGAGTTTACTCCCTTGACAGATTAGCTGAGTTATATATTTATGAGATTGTCAGATTACACAGGGTGCTAGTTTCTATTATTTTATATGGAGATCTGTAGTTTACATTACGATTTTGGAGGAAGTTACACGAAACTCTTCGTACACGGTTGTATTTTAGCATTGCATTTCACCCTCAAATCGATGTTATGTTCAAACGAGTAATGCTGATTCTCAAAGATATGCTTCATTGTTACGATTAGAGTTTGAAGGCAACTGGGAGAAATATGTACCGTTGGTTGAATTTACGTATAAGAACAGTTTTTTGTTGAGCATAAAAATGGCACCGTATGAGGTTTTGTATGGTCGTAAATGCCAAACTCCATTATACTGGACCGAACTCAGTGAGAAAAAGATACACAGAGTTGATTTGATTCGTAAGATTGAAGAAAAAGTAAAAGTGATCCAAGGCAATTTGAAATCAGGTCCAGATCATCAGAAATCATATGCGGATCTTAAGCGTAAAGACATAAAATTTGAAGTCAGTGATAAAGTATTTTTGAAAGTATTACTTTGGAAGAAAGATCTTAGGTTTGGTCGCAAAGGGAAGGTAAGTCTGCAATTTATCAGGCCATATGAGATTACTAAAAGAATCAAACCTGTTGCATATCGATTAGCTTTACTGTCAGAACTAGAATAGATTCATAACATCTTTCACATGTCTGTGTTACGACTACACTGATCTGACCCTTCACATGTTATCTCCCAGACGAATGTTGAGATTCAACCTGATATGTCATACAGTGAGGAACCGATTAGAATTTTGGCATGTGAGGTAAAAGAATTGAGAAACAAGAACATAGCTTTAGTAAAAGTTCTCTGGCAGCAACACGGAATAGAAGAAGCCACTTGGGAACCTGAGGAAGCTATGAGAAAGCAATATTCGAACCTCTTTTCTGGTAAGATTTTTGGGGACGAAAATCCCTTTAAGGGGAAGTTGTAATAGCTCATTTTTAGTGAAATCGGAATAGTGGTTTTGGAACCACAAATTTGAAGTAAAAAAAATTATTATTATTATTATTTTATTGCCTACAGCATGATAGTAGTACCATATAAAAATTTTGTTAAGAAATATTACCATTTACATGCTCAATTTGATAAAAGGACTAAATCACATAAAGTGAAAAAGTTGAGTTCTAGTAGCTAAAGGTATTAAATAACTATATAACCTTAAATTAAGAGTCCTTATATGGTAATTAGACCACTAATAAAGATAGTGGAATGTGATGGCTTGGCATTTGTGTAAAATTTAAAGTTTTTAAAAGTTATACTTGTAATTTGGTATTAAATGATAATTAAAATGAGAAAAAGGCATTCATCTTCTTCATTCATCAAACCAAAACTGAAATTTCTTATTCTTCTAAGCTAGGGATTCGACCATCTCCATTGTTGCTAAATTGGTATGAATTTTTTTCTTGTTTTTAATTATTTTTATGTTTTCGAGATCGTTCTAACTTAATCTAGGTAGGCCGGGGACTAATTTGTGAAACTGTTAAACTATTACGGTTTTGCCATTGTTGAACATGCATGAGTTTTGATGAGTTATGGAAAAAATGGATAGCTGTTGTTAGAGAAACAACTTTTGTGAAGTGATTTTTGATGAAAATGTCATATAAGGATTAAATTGAAAAATAGAAAATTTTACATGGTGAAATTGTGAAATAAATGAAATATAGGGCTTGCTAAGGACCTAATTGATATTTTACAATAGTGGGTTGTGGTGAAATTGCATAATTTTCCATTTTTATAAGCTAGGGACTAAATTGTAAAGAATTAAATGTATAGGGGCAAAATGGTAATATTGCCATAATATGATTTTGGGCTAAATTGATTGAGTTATAAACTAAATTGAGTTAAATTTATTTGTATAGATCAAGTCAGACCTCGTACAGAGTTAGATTGAGGCAAAGAGAAAGTCTCGAGTTGATCGCCTCAGTATCTACGTATACTCATCAAGGTAAGTTCGTGTGATTAAATTGTGATTATATATTTTATTTTGAAATATGCATGAATTGTAAAATTGCTATATGTATACATAGTTGCATATCCAACGATGTACTACTACGGAGCCCCGTTTGAACCATAGGAATCTGTAGTATACAAATGACATGTCATTAGGGTTTACATGATTTGGGTACTGGTCCTGAACATCCAACCAATGGTTAAGGTCCTGCATGTGTTGCCGATACTCCATAGCTCGTGTGAGCAGCATCATGTAGATGCGTTCCAACCCACAACTCGTGTGAGCATACTGATTTATAGCTCGTGAGAGCATACCAATTCACAGCTCGTATAAGCATACATGTACATGATTTGACGTATTATAGTTATATGAGCTAGTAAACTATGTGTGAGCTATCCAAGGTATCCAACAATATTCTAAATGGTTCAATGGGAAATGTTTTGATACAAAATGATAAGAGTTTGATACGAACTATTACAGTTATATACATGAATTATATGGAAAATTGTTACATGGTATATGGAAAATTGAATTGGTTGATACATGTATTTGGAACTTGATCAATTGTTGTATTCGTCCATGTTTATTGGCTTATATGTGTTAACATGGCTAACATGGTTGGTGGATATGTGCTTAGGCATTTGGCCAAATTGTGTTGGGATATGTTTGGTTTACTTACCTATTATATGACTAAATAGTATGTTATATTCTATGTTATATGAATTTACTAAGCTTAAATGCTAACTTTGTGTTATTTTTTGTGTTCCTAGTGAATCTGAAGCTCGTTAGGGTTAGAAGCTTGTCAGAGCTATATCACACTATCCATCAGCTTTTTTGGTACTTTCGGATGTTTAATATCGGTTATAATGGCATGTATAGGTATTTTGGCTAATTTTGGCCATGTGTTTTAATTGTTGAAATGGCTATTTTGCTTGGCTTGTGTTTTGGCATTTTTGTTGGTGAAATGGTATATTTTGGTATGTATATAACTAGCCTTAAAATGGGATGAATGACTTAATATGGTTGAATGACGGAAGATGAAATGATAAATGAATATGCAAAATATATATGGTGTAACACCCCTAACCCGTATCCGTCGCCGGAACAAGGTCGTAAGGCATTACTGAATTAAAACACAATCTCAAACGAACACATGCATATATATGCATAATTAATCACAAACATAAGTCTCAAAGGTTAATTAAAACTTATCTCATAAATTAATACTACTTTTAAATTAGAACATTTCACCTCATGAATATGTGAATAATCATATTACCCATATGAAACAACAATATTAAATATAATCTATATATTGCATTATACCCATTCACTACTTACACTTATTTACCAAATTCCTATAACCATATGTATACAGGTAATAAGCACTCATAATCATAAAAAAAAAATTTACATACATACACAGTATGCGAAAACCAAAAATAACATAACAAGTCTAATTATCACGTACGCATGTCTCAACCTAATTCATAAATAAACTTCAAAATTTGTAATAATTCAATGTCTTTAATAATGGAATATATGACCGAATATGTATACTATTAAAGCAAGTTAAATGTATATTATGATTACTCCCTTGATGTAGACTTAATATAAAACAAAACATTTATATTTAACTTATTCATCATAAATGCATGCAATATGCACATTTACCCAAAAGCCAAGGCTGTACCAAACATTTAAACATCAAATTTGTATAACAATTAATCAACTAGGTTAATCATGAATGGCATACATTATTTGCCGCCTATTAATCAAACTAACCAAGCTAGAACATAACCACCCATCATTGAAACAATGTCATATTTAATGTTCACCATCACACATTAATAAACATTCTAGACGCACGTTGAGCTAATGCACTTCCATGGCTGAATCTTGTTGTTTAAATAGTCACTTACACATCCAAATTTCCAACATCAATTACTAATAGACAAGGTCATTAAGCATTTGACTAAGAATTTACACAACCTAGTTTAAAATAATACGCAAGCCATTATCAACCATTATCAAAACATATGGTGCTCATCACATATATTATGCATTTAAGGCACACAACTAAGTAATCGAGATTAATATAAGTTTTACCTATCATAACCGAACAATAATATATTAATTTAGCCATTTTCGCATGCCTTATATACACAACCAAAATAAATCCAACCTTTCAAAAACATAAACCAACTTATACATGCCATAATTCAAGTTTGACTTATAAAGGTACCAAAATAGCTAATAGTGTGATGAACTTGGCTGACGGCCCCTGAGCTTGTAGCTTGACTCCAAATCTATAAAATAAAGACAAATATACACACAGTAAGCTACTAAAGCTTAGTAAGTCATAAGCAATTAAACTAGCCAATAATATAATTAATTTAATTTAACCAAATTTCAATATCATTAACAAGCTTACTCTCAACTTATATCTTCAATAATAATATACCAACCACATATATTTATTACCTTAGCCAGATATTCACAAGTTAAGTAATAAAACCACTGCTCAATTTCAATAGCCAAAATGTCATAATTAAGCAACCACTGCACAATTATATAAGTCTAAGAACCTTAATTCAAAATTATGTACATATAACTCTTATAAGACCAATTATTTATGATCACTTATATATGCATAACCAAAAATTAATTCCATAATATACTTACCATTTGTACAAAGTCGAATACACTTATTTAATTCATGTATATATTTAACCTTACATCACATATAATATATCAACTATCAAGTTACATACATACCTTATTATTGATAGCTAACAAGCTAAATCATACCTTGCCTTTTAGCCCATTTTCCACATTTGATCACGATTTACCTTTGCCCGATGAACCATTCGAAATTGGATAGGACACTTGGATAATCACATAAACTGTACAATGCCAATGTCCCAGACCTGGTCTTACATGTAGCCACAAATTGATGCCACTGTCCCAGACAGGGTCTTACTCCTAAACACATATCAGAACCACACATCGATGCCATGGTCTTACTCACACACATATATCGGAATCTTATGTCATGACATATGTATCCTAACTATTCCTAAGGTTCATACGAGGCTTTCAGATGTCGTAACTCGATCGAATCGAACTTAGAAGTGTAGTAGCCAAATTTAATCATATTCGGTCATAGCATATTTAAATTCTAATATTTCATAACAGCATATAAATATAACATTAAATTTCCAAATAAACACGTCTATTTGCTTATAAACTTACCTCGGACGGTACAAAACGAAATCGGGTGGCTAGTCGACAACTTTCGTTTTTCCCTGATCCAAATCTGATTTCTTTAGTTCTTGATCTAAAAATATTCAAATTAAGCTCATTCAAACATATTTTCATTCAATTTAGTCCAAAAACACATAAATAGGCAAATTCCATTTTACCCCTAATATTTATAATTTTTACAATTTAGTCCCTATTGCACAAAACACAAAATACACAAAATTTCCAATTACCCATGTTTAGCCGAATCTTACACATTACCATATGAGTCCATATATTTTATTAATTTAACATTTTAGTCCCTCAAATTATTATTTTTGCAATTAAGTCCTAATTACTCAAAATTATCAAAAATTCCAATACAAAATATGTTAAGCTAAAACATATCTTTCATTTTTCATCATCAAACCACATAAATCACAAGCTATCAACAATGGCACAACTCAAAATATTCATCAAAATAAAAAATTTAAGCATGGGTTTTGTAGTACTCGAAGCAACGATCTTAAAAACGTAAAAATTATCAAAAACCGAGCTGAACACTTACCTTAATCTAGCTTGAACAAGGCCGAACCCTACTTTGTTTTCCTTTCTTTTTCTTTGTTTTAGTTTCGGTGCAAGGATGAAGAAAATAACATGGATATGGCTTTTTATTTTATAATATAATAACATACATTAACTTATTATTATTTTACCTTTTTTTTTCTTTTTAACCTTAGTTAATATATTATAAAATCATCCACTACTGTCCAACATTATATATATAATGGGATAATTTCACCATAAATACCCCCACTTAGAAAGCCATTAACAAATAAGCCCTTTACAAAATAAACTACTCATTTTTCAATTTACGCGATTAAGTCTTTTTATTTAATCGGAATCATAAACGACAAAATTAAACCACGAAAATTTCACAGATATAAATTTACACAAAATAAACATAGAAAATAATTTTTAAATATTTTTCTGACTCGGATTCGTGGTCCCAAAACCACCGTTCTGATTTGGGTCTAAATCGGGTTGTTACAACTCTCCCCCCAGGGATTTTCGTCCCCGAAAATCTTACCAGTGAATAGGTTTGGATAACGTTCTTTCATTGTATCTTCTGGCTCCCATGTTGCTTCCTCAACTCCATGCTTATGCCATAATACTTTAACTAATGATATCTTTTTATTCTGTAACTCTTGAGTTTCACGAGTCACAATACGAATCGGTTCTTCTTCGTAAGTCATATCAGCATGGATTTCAATCTCAGACGGACTGATTACATGAGAAGGATCAGATCGATACCTCCGAAGCATCGAAACGTGGAATACATTGTGGATCTTTTCTAACTCAGGTGGCAACGAGAATCTGTAAGCAACTGGTCCAATACGCTCTATTACCTCATACGGCCCAATAAATCTCGGACTCAATTTTCCTTTACGACCGAAGTATTTTCTTCCATGGTGAGACTTTCAAGAAAACTTTATCTCTAATTTGAAACTCTATATCTTTACGTCTCAAGTCCGCGTAAGATTTCTGACGATCTGACGCTGCTTTCAAACTTTCATGGATCACTTTCACTTTCTGTTCAGTTTCTCTAATCAAGTTAACCCCGTATATCTTATTTTCATTGAGCTCAGTCCAGTACAATGGCGTATGGCATTTTCGACCATACATAGCTTCATAAGGTGCCATTTTGATACTCAATTGATAGCTATTATTGTATGCAAATTCAATCAGAGGCAAGTATCGTTCCCACGTACTTTCGAACTCGAGAATGCAACATCTCAACATATCCTCAAGTATTTGTATGATTCACTCAGACTAGCATCTGTTTGCGGATGGAAAGCGGTACTGAAATGTAATTTCGTACCTAGTGCATCTTGCAATTTCTTCCAAAACCGCGATGTAAATCTCGGATCTCTATCCGAAACAATAGATATAGGCACACCATGTAGTCTCACAATCTGAGATACATACAATTCAGTCAGCTTATCAAGTGAGTAGTCTGTACGTATTGGGATAAAATGAGCCGATTTGGTCATTCTATCAACAAGAACCCAGATTGCATCTTTCTTACTCTGTGTAAACGGTAAACCAGATACAAAATCCATCGTAACTCTATCCCATTTCTACTTAGGTATCATGATCGACTGAAGTAACCCTGAAGGTACCTGATGCTCGGCTTTTACTTGTTGATAGACTAAACATCTTGCAACAAAGTCAGAGATGTCTCGTTTCATGCCAGGCCACCAATAGAGCTGTTTCAGATCATTATACATCTTTGTACTACCTGGGTGAATAGATAACCGACTGCTATGAGCTTCATTCAAAATCACCTGAATCAATTTTGAATTCCTAGGGACACATATTCGGTCTCTAAATCTCAACAGTCATCAGCATTAACTCCGAACTCTGAATCAGCATTCGTCCCACACTGAGCTTGTTTTGCAACCAATTCATTAACAACTTTATGGGCATCACATATTTGTTGAACAAACAACGGTCTAGCTTTCAATTTAGCCACTATCGAACCATCATCAAACATAGCCAAATGTGTATTCATTGCACGCAAAGTAAACAGTGATTTTCGGCTTAAAGCATCAGCAACAACGTTAGCCTTTCCAGGGTGATAGTCAATCACAAGCTCGTAGTCTTTTAGCAGTTCTAACCATCGGCGTTGTCTCAAATTCAGATCTTTCTGAGTCATCAAGTATTTCAAGCTTTTATGATCAGAATAAACATGACATTTCTCACCAAACAGATAGTGACGCAAAATTTTCAATGCAAACACAATGGCTGCCAGTTCCAGGTCGTGTGTTGGATAATTCTTTTCATGTGGCTTCAACTGTCTCGAGGCAGAAGCTATCACTCTGCCTTCCTACATCAAAACACAGCCCAAACCATTTAATGATGCATCACTATAAATAACAAATTATTTACCCGATTCTGGCTGAACTAGCACTGGAGATTCTGTCAAAAGGGCTTTCAACTGATCGAAGCTTTTCTAGCACTTCTCTGACCACTCAAACTTAATATCTTTTTGCAATAGCTTTGTCATCAGGGCTGCAATCATAGAGAAACCTTTCATGAACCACCTATAATAACCAGCAAGTCCTAGAAAGCTTCAGACTTCAGAAACATTCTTCGGAGGTTTCCAATCCAGTATAGCTAAAATTTTGCTCGGATCAACCCGAATACCTGATACTGATACTACATGACCCAGAAAATTGACTTCACTTAACCAGAACTCGTATTTACTGAATTTTGCATACAACTACTTATCTCGCAAGGTCTGTAACACAAGTCTCAAATGTTCGGCATGTCCAGCTTCATCACGAGAGTAGATTAAAATGTCATCTATAAACACAACCAAAAACTGGTCCAGATATGGTCTGAAAATCTGATTCATCAAATCCATGAAAACAGCAGGTGCATTAGTAGTCCGAAAGGCATAACCAAAAACTCATAGTGTTCGTACCTCATTCTGAAAGCATTCTTTGGCACATCTGAATCTTTAACTCGCAACTGACAGTAGCTTGATCTCAAATCTATCTTTGAAAATACTGTGGCCCCTTTTAGTTGGTCAAATAGTTCATCAATCCGTGGCAACAGATACTTATTCTTTATAGTCACCTTATTAAGCTGTCTGTAATCAATGCACATTCTCATAGTTCCATCTTTCTTTTTCATAAACAACACAGGTGTGCCCCACGGAGAGAAACTCGGTCGCACGAAACCTCTATTTGTCAATTCTTGTAACTGAACTTTCAATTCTTTTAATTCTGTAGGCGCCTTTCTATACGGATCTATGGATATCGGGGTCGTCCTAGGCATTAATCAATACCAAACTCTACTTCCCGAATAGGCGGCAAACCTGGTAATTCTTCTGGAAACACATCTGGATACTCACATACAACAAGTACTGATTCAATGTTTCTCTCAGCCGCTTTACTGTCGAGCACATAGGAAAAATAAGCTTTACACCCTTTTCTCACATATTTCTGAGCTAACATCGAAGAAATCACTACTGGTAACCCATACAAATCACTAGATTCAATCCGGATAATTTCATCATTCTAGCTCCGTAGATCAATGGTCTTTCTTTTGTAGTTCACAACAACATCATGTAAAGTTATCCAATCCATACCCAGAATTATATCTAACTCATCAAACGGCAGCAACATCAAATCAGCCGGAAAGCAAAGATTTCGAACCATCAAGGGACAATTATTACACACTTTATCAACCATAACACACCGGCCCAAGGGGTTTGACACTCTAATCACAAACTCAGTAGACTCAACAGGCAGAGTCTTGCTGAATACTAATGTCTCACATACATATGAATGAGTAGAACCAGGATCAATCAATGCAGTTACATTAGTATCATAAAGAGTAAATGTACCAGTAATAACATCTTGGGATGAAGCCTCCTCTTGTGCACGTATAGCATAAGCTCTGGTAGGTGCACGAGCCTCAGATCTGATTGCTGCATCTTTAGTCCCTCTCTGACTGCCACTCGTATTACCAACTTTTTTGGGTGGTCTACCTCGGGCTGCAGTGTTACCCGATCTTGTATTCTGTACTGGATTTTCCTTGGCTAACATTGGGCAATCTCGAATATAATGATCTATCGATCCGCATTTAAAACAAGCCAGATCATGCAACCTGCAATTGTCGGGATGTTGTTTACCACAGTGCTTACACCGAGGTTGATTTGATCTGACATTACCCACACTCGCTACTGAGGTAGCTCTCGAGCTCATTGGTGGTCTATTTTGATCTCATCTGGAGTAACCTGAAGTGGCTTTAGAATACCTAAGATCGTCTCGGAACTTCTTTGATGTTGACTGGAATGACTTACCAGATGTTTATTTGCGTGCATCTCTGGCTTCAAAGTCAACTTTCTTTTTCTCTTTCCCGAGCTCTTCAGCTTTGCAAGCTCGCTCAACTAGTACCACAAACTCTTTTATCTCAAGTATGCCAACTAACAGTTTGATATCTTCATTCAGCCCATCTTCAAATCTTTTGCACATTATGGCTTCAGTAGAAACACACTTTCGGGCATACCGACTGAGTCTCACGAACTTCCGTTCGTATTTCGTCACTCTCATCCTACCTTGTTTCAGCTCCAAAAATTCTTTACGCTTCTGGTCGATAAATCTCTGACTGATATATTTCTTACATAACTCAGTCTGAAAGAATTCCCAAGCCACCTGCTTTCTAGGAACTACTGATACTAGGGTATTCCACCAGTGGTATGCTATGTCTCGAAGTAGGGATATAGCACATTTTAAACATTCATCTGGAGTGCAGGACAACTTATCAAACACACGGATGGTATTATCAAGCTAGAACTTAGCCCACTCAGTGTCATCATCATCAGTGGCTTTAAAGTCTTCAGCTCCATGTTTTTTGATTTTATCGACAGGTGGTCTATTCAATCGCAACGGATCACTTACTTGAGGTACAGCAGGCATGGAAGATGGATTAATCGAGGGTGAATGTTGTTGTGCAGCCGGGTTAGTCTGGATATATTGAGTGAATCAGTCATTCATCATTTGATAGAAGGCTTGTTTAGCCTTCTTTTCTTGATTACTCGAAGTTGGTCGAGAATCAGCCTGCGCTGTCCCTTGCGTGAGAGCAGGCGTAACACTCTCGACATCATCAGCTATAGCTCTATCGGGATCCATTTACTATATGAAAATACATTTCAAATGTCAGAAGTCATCACACTATCACAATATATAATTATGGCATGCATAGCTAAACTCAAACGCGCTACGTTACTCCTAGAACCGACTAAACCGTAGCTCTGATGCCAATAAAATGTAACACCCCTAACTGGTATCTGTCGCCGGAATAGGGTTGTAAGGCATTACTGAATTAAAACACAATCTCAAATGAACACATGCATATATATGCATAATTAATCACAAACATAAGTCTCAAAGGTTAATTAAAACTTATCTCATAAATTAATACTACTTTTAAATTAGAACATTTCACCTCATGTATATGTGAATAATCATATTACCCACATAAAACAACAATATTAAATATAATCTCTATATTGCATTATACCCATTCACTACTTACACTTATTTACCAAGTTCTTATAACCATATGTATACAGGTAATAAGCACTCATAATCATCAAAAAAAAATTTACATACATACACAGTATGCGAAAACCAAAAATAACATAACAAGTCTAATTATCACGTACGCATGTCTCAACCTAATTCATAACTAAACTTCAAAATTTGTAATAATTCAATGTCTTTAATAATGGATATATGACTGAATGTGTATACTATTAAAGCAAGTCAAATGTATATTATGATTACTCCCTTGATGTAGACTTAATATAAAACAAAACATTTATATTTAACTTATTCATCATAAATGCATGCAAGATACGCATTTACCCAAAAGCAAAGGCTGTAGCAAACATTTAAACATCAAATTTGTGTAACAATTAATCAACTGGGTTAATCATGAATTACATACATTATTTGCCGCCTATTAATCAAACTAACCAAGCTAGAACATAACCACCCATCATTGAAACAATGTCGTATTTAATGTTCACCATCACACATTAATAAACATTCTAGACGCACGTTGAGCTAATACACTTCCATGGCCGAATCTTGCTATTTAAATAGTCACTTACACATCCAAATTTCCAACATCAATTACTAATAGACAAGGTCATTAAGCATTTGACTAAGAATTTACACAACCTAGTTTAAAATAATACGCAAGCCATTATCAAAACATATGGTGCTCATCACATATATTATGCATTTAAGGCACACAACTAAGTAATCAAGATTAATATAAGTTTTACCTATCATAACCGAACACTAATATATTAATTTAGCCATTTTCGCATGTCTTATATACACAACCAAAATAAATCCAACCTTTCAAAGACATAAAACAACTTATACATGCCATAATTCAAGTTTGACTTATAAAGGTACCAAAATTGCTGATAGTGTGAAGAACTTGGCTGACGGCCCCTGAGCTTGTAGCTTGACTCCAAATCTATAAAATAAAGACAAATATACACACAGTAAGCTACTAAAGCTTAGTAAGTCATAAGCAATTAAACTAGCCGATAATATAATTAATTTAATTTAACCAAATTTCAATATTATTAGCAAGCTTACTTTCAACTTATATCTTCAATAATAATATACCAACCACATATATTTATTACCTTAGCCGGATATTCATAAGTTAAGTAATAAAGCCACTGCTCAATTTCAAAAGCCAAAATGTCATAATTAATCAACCACTGCACAATTATATAAGTCCAAGAACCTTAATTCAATATTATGTACATATAACTCTTATAAGACCAATTATTTATGATCACTTATATATGCATAACCAAAAATTAATTCCATAATATACTTACCATTTGTACAAAGTCGAATACACTTATTTAATTCATGTATATATTTAACCTTACATCACATATAATATATCAACTATCAAGTTACATACATACCTTATTATTGATAGCTAACAAGCTAAATCATACCTTGCCTTTTAGCCCATTTTACACATTCGATCATGATTTACCTTTGCCTGATGAACCATTCGGAATTGGATAGGACACTTGGATAATCACATAAATCGTACAATGCCAATGTCCCAGACGTGGTCTTACATGTAGCCACAAATCGATACCACTGTCCCAGACAGGGTCTTACTTGTAAACACATATCGGAACCACACATTGATGCCATGGTCTTACTCACACACATATATCAGAATCCTATGTCATGACATATGTATCCTAACTATTCCTAAGGTTCATACGAGGCTTTCGGACGTCGTAACTCGGTCGAATCGAACTCAGAAGTGTAGTAGCCAAATTTCATCATGTTCGGTCATAGCATATTTAAATTCTAATATTTCATAAAAGCATATAAATATAACATTAAATTTCCAAATAAACACGTCTATTTGCTTATAAACTTACCTCAGACGATACAAAACGGAATCGGGCGGCTAGTCGACAACTTTCATTTTTCCCCGATCCAAATCCGATTTCTTTAGTTCTTGATCTAAAAATATTCAAATTAAGCTCATTCAAACATATTTTCATTCAATTTAGTCCAAAAACACATAAATAGGCAAATTACCATTTTACCCCTAACATTTATAATTTTTACAATTTAGTCTCTATTGCACAAAACACAAAATACACAAAATTTCCAATTACCCATGTTTAGCCGAATCTTACGCATTACCATACGAGTCCATATATTTCATTAATTTCACATTTTAGTCCCTCAAATTATTATTTTTGCAATTAAGTCCTAATTACTCAGAATTATCAAAAATTTCAATACAAAATATGTTAAGCTAAAACTTATCTTTCATTTTTCATCATCAAAGCAAAAAAATCACAAGCTATCAACAATGGCACAACTCAAAATATTCATCAAAATAAAAAATTTAAGCATGGTTTTGTAGTACTCGAAGCAACGATCTCAAAAACGTAAAAATTATGAAAAACTGAGCTGAACACTTACCTTAATCTAGCTTGAACAAGGCCAAACCCTACTTTGTTTTCCTTTCATTTTCTTTGTTTTAGTTTCGGTGCAAGGATGAAGAAAATAACATGGATATGGCTTTTTATTTTATAATATAATAACATACATTAACTTATTATTATTTTACCTTTTTTTCTTTTTAACCTTAGTTAATATATTATAAAATCATCAACTACCGTCTATGTAACACCCTGATTTTCAGGATTTTCGTAATTTTCACGAATTTGGTAAAATTTTTAAAATTTGGTATTTGGTTGTGAGATTCATAATTGGAGTATGTAAATGGGCCTATGGAGGGCCTGTGTGTTGGCCAAAACCCGGTGGAGTTTTTGAATTTTGGACTTAAGGAGTTAGGGGCATTAGTTAGGTGGCCTTATTAAAAGATGTGGGTAAAATGAAACATAAGAGAGCACCTAGCAAAGTGGCTAAGTGACGCTACTAAGGAGTTAAAAAGGTGGCGTGTAAGTGGTTGGGGGAAACCAAGGTTCGATTCACTAGGCTGGCAATTGTGTTGTTATTTTTATGTCTTGGGCATGCAGGAGTTGGAAGTCGAATGGAACTCTGTTGGAGAGAGTTTGAATCAGTCAAATGCATGGATTAAGGAGTGATAAGGGGAGAGATTTTAGGAATTTGAAGGGAGGCTTAGAGTTAGCCGAATAGTGGGAGTTAGGGAGGAGAAATCAGCTTACGGGTTCTAGGGTGGGTATTTCGGCATTAGGGGCTTAGGTTGTGCCGTTTCCTTTGTTTAAACATCAGAGAGTGATTCTTTTTCTCCCCTTTTTCTTGTCCAGTCGAAATTACCACTCTTTCCATCCATCTTTTTTTCTTTTCTTTTCCAAGACCAATCTACTATTCCCTTTTCTTCTCTTCACCCTTGCCGAATAGCCACAAGAGCCAAAAGCTGTGAAGATTTATTGTGCCAATTTCTTTTAGATCAGCAACCTTCTTTCCTCTTCATTGTGGTGACCGATTCTTTCAAACTCTAAAAGTCCCTAACGGCAACACCAATACAAGCCACCACACCATTTCTTTTCCTTGGTCCTAAAAGCCGAAATACCTTAGTTCTGGGGGCATAGTCGAACCTATGGACCTTTAGGATTCGAAGGCTGCTAGGTCGTTGAAGGTTAAGTTTACTTTGGATCTAAGCAGTGCAGAAGGAAATATTGTGGTAAGTACTTGTTTTCAAATCGATTCAGTGGTATAAATACTGAGAAAAGCCAAAACCCCCTATAGTTTAGGGAGGTTATCGTTTTGAGGCATAGGCCTTATGGGGCCTTTTCTTTTGATTTGTATGGTTTGTGTAGTGAAATAGATAACTTTGGAGGAGTAGCAAGGCTTGGAGTATTAGTTTTGGATAAGCTTGAATAGAATCGTTGGACCCTGTGAAGGTAAGGGATTTATGGCTATTAGGGATTTTTTAGCAAAATATGGTAAGGTGGACTTTGGGTTTGATTGCTTGAACTGTAAACTAAGAATGGTGGTGATTAATTGTAGGTTGTCGTGGAAGACTTTGTTAGCAAACGTCACAAAACATGTGTGTAACAACCCTCGTAATAGCTTAGGCTAATATTCGCTGAAAAGCCGAAATGCTAAAATTCTGGCATTTCGGGAACTTGAGATTTTGCATGTGGTTTTAGACGTAATAGATACGATATGGTCGATGGTTAGATCAATGGAACAGGTAAAAGCGCAATTTTGTGCACGTTGGTAAGTTGGGCCTTCGTGGGCTGGATTGGGCTCAATGGGCTTTCGGGCCCATTTGGGTAAAATTGATAGAAAATGGAATTTGGAGAAGTTGCATGTCAACATGGTTAGTACTGTTGTGAAATTTGGATTATGTGGGCTTAACGGGTTAAATCGGCATTCGTAGGGCCCATTAGGGGTTTTGGGCCAAAAGCCCAAATTTGATAAAGTTCGTTAAAATCATTGTTTAAGCATTTGGAAATATTGATAATTGTTAATGAATGTGGAAAACCCATAATATTTGGTAAATTTACAAAAGTGCCCTTAAAATATGAAAAATGGTTGTTTTGGCCTTAGAGAAAAATGACCATTATACCCTAGGGTTTAATTATGAATATGATGCATGAGATTTTGATATACATGATATGACATGATATGACATGATATGCACATGATATGTTATGAGATGCACATGATATATTCATTATATGCATGGGTTGGGTTTGATATAATTGGAGGAAGTGCAAAAAGGGCTTTGCCCCAGTTTACGGAAAAGGGCTTTTCCCCAATTAATCGAAAAGGGCTTTGCCCCAGTTATTAAAAAGAGGCTATCTCTCCAATTATATGATAAAGTAGCTATGCTGCCAGTGGAGAGTTTGGTTGGGTGGGTTGAGTTATTCCCCACATGGAGAGCTTGGTTGGTACGGGTGGAGAGTAACGAATGGTGGGTTGAGTAGTCTCCCCAAATGGGCTTGCATACATTCATTGATATTACATGTGATATTGAAATGGGCCTATGGGCCATATCGCTTACAGTAAAGGCTTCGGCCCAGTGATATGATTTATGATAAGGCTTCGGCCCAATAACCGTTAAACGAAAGGCTTCGGCCCAGTATGCTGATATTGGATGGGCTCTGAAAGGGGCTTGTTGCACACTGAGTTCCCAAACTCACCCCTTTTTTCCTTAACCTTGCAGGTGAGCCTTGATGAGGAGACTTGGAGCTGGAGGGGATTCAGAGTGACCATGGTGATCGCTTTTGAACTTTGTAAATCAGTAACCAATTTTTATTTTAGTTTATCTTAACTGTTAGTATTATTTGTTTTTGGGTTGTAATAAGGCCATTTTGACTATTTTCTGGAATTATTTTATTCTTCTTAATAACTCTAAATTTTTTTAATAATAATTCAAAATGGGCTAGACTTAGGGGGCGTTTTCAAAATGATACTCGTTTTCAAAAATACGAAGCGATACAATTAATCGGCTTATCAAAAATATCTACTTAAATGAATTTCAACTGGTTTATTAAAGTGTGGCAATGGTTGTGGGCATGTCTAGGATTGGATCCATTCAAGAGCTTGGTACTTAAGCAGCCTTCATAGCTCACCTCCTCTGTATCGGATACTTACCTGGTGCACAGCTTCCATTCACTTTGATTATATAGCAAAGACTATCTTTTAAAACACTAGGAAGGACGTTGAAAGAGGCTTGGGTTTTTCTTAATAACTTCAATGTGACATGTCGGATCTAGCCATAACGTCTGGGCCAGGTTTGGGGTGTTACAATCCAACATTATATATATAATGGGCTAATTTCACCATAAATTCCCCTACTTAGAAAGCCATTAACAAATAAGCCCTTTACAAAATAAACTACCCACTTTTCAATTTATGTGATTAAGTCTTTTTATTTAATCGGACACCTAAACGACAAAGTTAAATCACAAAAATTTCAGATATAAATTTACACAAAATAAACATAGAAAATAATTTTTAAATATTTTTCTAACTCAGATTCATGGTCTCGAAACCACCGGCTGTTACATATGGCTTGTGACTTGTTGAGAATTGGTACTTTGTTTGTATAGCTTATATGACTATTGATGCTAATTATAGATTGGCATTTTGGTACCAAATGGTTGTGTTTGATGCAAATATGCATGCAAGTTAGTTGATTATTTGGTGATTGGCTGTTTAATGTCACAGCAATAATATGCAAGCATACACTGTCGTTGCAAGTGTAGTAGACAGATATAAGTCTGCCGGATATTGATCCCATGAGGATGGTTGTCTTTTGTCTATCAATGTCAGTGCAATAAATAGTTAGAGAGGAGATAAATTGTTAGAGTAGTTGTCGAAGCGATAACTTGAACAAAACAAGATAAAATATGATAAAGATAAACTGGGATCCGCAACGTGAATATTCAACAAAATACTAAGTGCTCACAAGGTAGAAAAGGATAGGTGATTGTGAATGCATTAAATTGCAATGAATATCTTACCAAGCTTAACTTCTATATTTAATCAAAGACTTTAGCATGCACATTAGCCACACCTTCCGATGATGGCAGTGGAACACTATTAAGAACAAGTGGATTAAATTCCTCTAATCCTTAAGCAACTTCCGTTGTCATGCTTGTTAACTTGAACTGTCGCTGCAGTGTTAGTGACTACAATAACACTTCTGTGCTAAAAACATTCAACCCTAAAGATTAAATAGTAGAAGCAAGATTGAATAAAATAACATTTACCTTAAAAATCATGTGTTCATCCATACTAACATAAAATAGAAAGTAATCACCAGCATTTAGAAAAGAATAATAAAAGAAAGAAGTGGAGAATACTATTCCTAGAAAACTCGACTTGAATCTCTCTATTCCTTCTTGTGTTACACTCAGGGCTCCTCGTCAAGAGTTGGTCTACATCCCTTTCATGTCAGTTCACCCATAGGAGACTTAAGCTGCCATAGCCAAAGCTTCAAAAAATATGTTGAAGAATCTAATCCAAAAAGCTCTCTCTCTCTCTCTCTCTCTCTCTCTTTTCGTTTTATGTGAATATTTATATTTTCCCCAAATAGCCCAGGTTTCCTTTCATCAGAATCATGTTGCCTCTGAATGTACAAGTTAGTTGTACCAGACTAGATAGCTCCCGCATTTATGTTCCTATTCGGGCAGCTGTCAGGTGTGGTAAAAATTCTAGGCGCAATCTAAAATTACTCATGTAGCGACATCAGTACCAAAATATGAAAAAATTAAGGGTAAATAAGCTAAGAACCATTGAGTCATAAAATTTAAATTACTGAATTGAAAATACTAAAATATGTGCTAAAGATAACTAAATGGGAACAAATTAACCAATAAGTAGGAAGAAAACATATGTTCTTTCTAGTACTATCATACCCCCAAACTTGAGTTTTTACTTGACCTCAAGTAAAACAAAAATTGGGAAGGCTAAATAAGAATTCACTAAGGCAAATGATTATTCTAGCAACTTGAACCACCTAAAGTCCCAATGAATAAGTCACATTCAAATGACAGAATATTGTAACGACAATACGTAAGTATGAATGAATAAGATTGCAACTTCATCAAAACTAGCATTATGCTTTAAATCCTAAATTCTGTCTACCAGTATAACATTTATTGTACAATATATGTCTCTTTTTCTTTATGAATAAGGGATATCATTGCATTACTATACCCTTGTTCCTGAGAAGTAACGATGGAGTACGACAAACCCCCTATAACACCCCAAACTCGGCCTAGACTTTATGGCCAAATCTGGCGGTGTCACATTAAAGTGTTTTTCGAAACCATAATTTCATTAGAAAGCCCGTTATATCTTAAAACCTTATTATATCATTAACGAAAATTTTTGAATCGTATTAGATTGTTATTACACTTTAAAACTATGTTTATTGCGGAAGCTTTAAAATTATATTAAGAAGACGTGGTGTTTTTGAAAAAACAGCTATCTTTTGAAAACACGTCTTCTTCTTACAACTAGTAGTTTATATCAAAGCAAGTAAAAATCCCAAATTAAAAGTTAAAACCTTAGAGAGGCCTTGTTACATAGCAAATACCCTAATTAAATTACTTATAAATTAAAAATCCAATAAGGAAGTAAGAGCGGTTGTGTAGCCACCTTTGAGTCCCTTGTAGCACCGATCCGCCTAAGACTGGGGGTTACCTGTACAGTTAAAATAGATGGGTGAGTTTATGAAAACTCACTGTGTAATCCCATATAAGTGAACAATCAGAGTAAACACAATTTGGGCCTAAACCCTTTCAATTTCAATTATGGCCTTAGCCCATTTCAGAATCAAAAATAGTTTGGGCTTGAGCCCATTCCAGTAACAGTATCAGTGGGCCTAAGCCCATTACAGAATCAGTGCAGTATGTAATCAGAACATTCTACCCAATCCAGCCTCTACAAACCATCTCCGTACCAACCCTACACACCATGTGGGGATAAAATCGACTCGCCCATCCCTATACACCAAGTAGCACTGGTTGCGAAATAATATTTGCAGTAGAGCTGCCAGTAATAGGCTTATAGCCTTTCAGTACACTTCCTCCAATATCATACATCCCACCCCATGCAATGCAACATAATATAAATGTATATATAGTAAAAATGGCATGCTCAAATAGTCATACATCACATAGGGGTAGATTAGTCATTTACCTCATAAGGGTATAACGGTCATTTCATCAAATTAAGGTCTAGGTATACTTACCGACCCAACAGAAGGTCCATAATCATCTCGAGCAACTCGTGTAACCTTAACGGTCAAACAGTGAAAATGGGCCTAAAGCCCATAACACGGCCCCTGTGGGCCCACACACCTGTGTGGCCCAATAAGCCCAAAAATGGCCTTGGTTGTGCGAACTACACAGTCTGGCCCAAAAATCTCCACACGTCCGTGTGATTTACCTATGTTGACCCACGAGCCTGTGGGGCCCATACGACCCATTTCGGCCCAACATGGCCCAAAACGGCCTAAGCCCATAAAAATGCTCATGGTGGCCTCTACGATCAAATGCCCACATATAACGCGTCCAAATTACCACACGAGCTAGCGCACGCTCGTGTAGTGTCAATAGTCATACTTTTCTGGCTTTTGCCGATCTACGTTTTATAGCAGTGTGGTTACACACCTGATTGCGAAAATGTGATACTAGACCAGGAGCACTCCAACCTACATTCAATCACAAGTTTCAGTTAATCGCATCCCACTCGACTTATCAAAACCTCTACCAAACTACTTGTCCAAAAATTTACCTCTTACTTGATTAGATCAATTGATTATGGCTTGCTCACTAAATCCGTTTGCAAGAGCCCTAAACAATAGGCCTTAGGGGTTTCTTGCACTCCAACTAACCCTTATCAACCATCAAACAAATGAATAGTCTGAATTTGATGAATAATCACTTACCAAAACCGCCAAACCCAGATTAAGAGGGAAGAATAATCGACCTACACCTACACCAAAGCCAAAGGTACACAGAGTGATAGGGACAAAGCGGTATAATCGTAACCCTAGCAGCAACTGGTAGAGAAGAGAAGATATTAAAAGAAAGATCATAATGGTAAAGAGAAACAAAAAGGGATATTCAAGAGCACTTATCGATTATCAGAGAACAATTGCCAAACTGAAAGTAAAAACAGAGAGAGGGAGAAATGAGTATTCGGCTATCATAATCAGATGAAAAGAGTGGGATATGTTAAACTAAAAGAATTGAGAGAGAATGAGATTAGAACATTCAGCCAAAGAGAAAAAGGAAAGAATGTTAGTTAGAGGAGTAGAGGAAGAAAGAAAATTGAAGCAGAGTAAGGCTGTATGGAAATATAAAGTTGAAACAACAAAACAAGAAATACTCGAATGGTCCTTAAGCAAATATCAATCCCAAAAAGAGAGAAAAATGAAAGGTGGAGAAGTAGCAAAACCAAAGATTGAATTCGGCTTAATAGCAACAAGGAAAACGGTTGCTAAAGGAGTAGAGGGAGAAGAGCGAAATCGGTCAGTAATGTAACAGCATGATTCAGATCCTAGTCAAAAAGTGGTTTCAGGACTACGAATCAGCGTCAAAAAAATATTTATAAATTATTTTTTGTGTTTATTTTATGTGAATTTATATCTGTGAAATTTTCGTGATTTAATTTTATCGTTTGAGTGTCCGATTAAATAAAAGGACTTAATCGCGTAAAATAAAAATTTGGTGGTTAAATGTGAAAGTACTTAATTGAACTTGTCTTATTAATATGAAGCAGTTATGAAGCAATTTAACCATTAAAAAGTTGCATGGACGGTTTTAGGTTTATAATATATGGTTTGCATATTAATTTTATATGGTTAAATTTGTAAATTATGTAATAATATGTATACAATAATAAAACATAAAATAAGTGGCATACATTCATATTATTCTTCATCACCGAATATGAAAATAAGAAAGAAAAAGAAAAGAAGCTAGGTTCGGCCATCCTTCCAAGCTTGATTCAAGGTTCATTTTTACTCGATTTTTGATAATTTTTATGTTTTTGAGATTGTTGCTTCGAGTACTAGTAAACCCATGCTTAAATTTTTTATTTTGGTGAATATTTTGAGTTATGCCATTATTGAAAGCTTGTAAGTTTTGTTGTTTGATGATGCAGTATGAAAGATATGTTTTGGGTTAACTTGTTTTGTATTGCAGTTTTTGATGATTTTGAGTAATTAGGACTAAACTAAAAATATAATAATTTGAGGGACTAAAGTGTAAAATAAATGAAATATTTGGACTTGTATGAGTATGGGTAAAATTAGGCCAACATGGGAATATTGAAATTTTGCATATTTTGTGTTTTGTGAAATAATGACTAAAATTGTAAAAAGTGTAAATGTTAGGGGTAGAATGGTAATTTGCCTATTTATGTGTTTTTGGACTAAATTAAATGAAAATATGTTTGAATGAGTTTAAAATGTTTAGATTAAGAACCAAAGAAATCAGATTTGGGTTGGGGAAAAACAAAAGTTGTCGACTAGTCGTCCGTTCCGTTTTTCATCGTTCAAGGTAAATTTATAAGCAGATAGATGTGGTTAAATTTCAATATATGTGGTCAATATATAGTTATAATGATTAGAAGTAAATTATGAATCAGCTTTGAGTAATGAAAATGATTTATGTCTGATGATTAAGTAATGAATAAGTTTAGTAATTAAAGTGAGGACATGAGCTATATATGTGAAAATGTTGATTATTTGTATAATAAGTGCAAGTTAATATTCGACTAAATGAGGTATATGTATGTGATATTAAAGTGTAAATCATGATAAATATATACATATATGTATTTGAATATATGATGATGTTGTGACATTGGTAGTGAATAATAACTTTGTTAATGAACATATGTATATTTTGGTCAATTTAAAGTTGGTACCTGGAAGTATTTGTGATTCTGATATATGTGTGCGAGTAAGACCACGTTTTATGCGTTGGCATCGATATGTGACTCTGATATATGTGTGAAAGTAAGACCACGTTTTATACATTGGCATAGATATGTGATTCCGATATGTTTTTATAAGTAAGACCCTGTTTGGAACAGTGGCATTGATATGTGATTGCATGTAAGACCACGTCTGGGACGTTGGCATTGTACGATATTTGTGACTATCTGAGTATCCTATCCAATTCTGAATGGTTCAACGGGCAATGATAATTATGATTGAATGAATAAAACGAGCTAAAGTAATCAGGTATGTGATAGTTTATTACTTATTTGAAATAAGGTAAGTAAGTTACTTGATATGTGTTATAAATCATGTATAATGTAAATGGAAATTGTATGTGCATATTGAAAATGTATTCGGCCTTTTAGTTTATATCATGTGAATATTTACGAAATTGTTTATGGATATATATGTATGTGGGTTTATGTATATTCGGCTATCTAATGGTACTAAGGTTTTGAAATTGAATTTTAACTAGAAAATATATATATATGTTCGGCTAAGGTAAATTTGTATATGGAATTATATGTTATATATGAAATTGTGATATTGAAAATAAATGTGATTAAGTTGGCATAATTTACTTTGGTTAAGTTGAGTTGTTATTAATATTAAGTTATTTATTTGCTTATGACTTACTAAGCTATGATAGCTTATTTTGTGTATTTGTTCGCTGTTTATAGATTTTGGAAGTTGGTTACAAGCTCGGGGATCGTCAGCAAGGTCTATCACACTATTGACTAATTTCGGTATTTTATAAGCTAAATTTTGGATCTATGGCATGTATAGGCCAGATATTATTTTAGAATTGGATTTTGGTTTGTATATATAAAAGCCATGTGAAAATGGCTTGCTTATTCATGTTAAATTTGGTTTAAGTTTGATTATGTTATGGATATGTTTGGTTGGTAATTTTGAATGTGTGGTATTTAGCCATATGGTTCGGCTTGGTTATTAGGTTAGTTGTTGATTTATTATTTTGACTAAAGATAAATATATATTATGGTAAGTATAATCTATGACATGTTTGGATGGTGTTTTGGTTATATGATTTAGTCTAGTATTGATATGTATAATTTATAAATTAGTCATGTTGATATACTTAATACATAGCACGTATGTGGCAATGTTTGATTATATGATCCAACAATGAGGAACGTCTAATATGATGTATATATACATATATATTGGCTTTTTAAGTAATGTATTGCCTTATTACAAAGTATAAAAAATTCGTATGATTTTCTTGTGGTTCACTTTACTATCTGAGTTGATAAGAAATAAGTGGTTTTGTGTTAAATTTTGGTATAATGCATAATAGGTGTAATTAACATTATGGGATTTGGCATTTGTATTTTTAAATTAGGATGAATTGATTTGATTTCATAATTATATTATAAACATGTTGTAATGGTTATGTGATTAGTTATTAAGTGGACTAAATTATTGATTATATCCGAGTGGTAATAAGTTTAGTGGATGAATGGTATTTGTGATATGTGTTTTGTGCATTGAGGTTGATTGATGATTTTGAATATCGTATGAGTGATTCAACTATGATATGTATATATTAGTATGAATTATGTTTGTTATGCTACCTTTAGTTAAAGTGATTTGATTATGTTTTATATGTGTTAGTAATGGTTTAAAATTTAGTTAAAGGTACATTTGAATAAATGTCGAAATGAGTTAAGGGATATATTTGAAAATATACGAATATGTACAAACGAATTATGTTAGTCGAATAGATAAGGAAATAAAATGAATTTTATATATAAGCTTTGGAAATATTGGTTTTGCTTATGAAATTTGAGTTTTTAATTTGTACAGATATGATATGAATTATTTGAGTGTAATGATACAGATTAATTAAATAAGGTACTTGTTTGATCCATAGTTACAATTTCGAATACCATAGTTATTAAATAACCATATGAGTCGATTGTTAATAATCATGGAGTGTGCATAAATTGTTGTTAGTATGTGCATGAGCAATAGCTATAAAATTGTTTTGATACTTAGATAATAAGTAAGTTGGTTGATAGATGCTTGGTATATGATATGTACTTCTAATTAGAAATCTTAAATCTTAAATAAGATGAGAGTATTCATGTGATTGATTTACGTAGTATAAATTGTTTAATTGTCTGTTTAAGTTGTGTTTTGATCGGTAATGCTTCGTAACTCTAATTTGGCGACGGATACGGGTTAGGAGGTGTTACATTTTATTGGTATCAGAGTTATAGTTTAGTCAGTTCTAGGACTACCATAGTGTATGTGGGTCAAGCTATACATGCCATTTTTAACCTGCGATAGTATGATATCTCCTGACTCAGACAAAAATTATTTTGATGAGACAGATAAGTTTTCAACCGAGCTAATTTTGATAAGTACAGAATGTGTACTCGAATGTTTGAATGGAAATGTGTTGATGATGAGTTGAGACTCATAAAGGTATGGATCAAAGAGTATGATATATTGATGTTGCCAAATGTTATAATTATATGAGCATGTAGATAATGATATTTAAGTTGTGATTGCTACCTGAAATGTTAGATTATGAATTGGTGATTTGAATTGGTATATGAATTAAGTACTAAGAACAAAAGTGATTAAAAGCAAATGTTTGTTACATGTTTGGACAATGTGAAATTATTAATGAATTAACTATTTGTGAAAGTATGTGTTATGTGTATTTATGTGTAAGTTAAATTTGAGGCTTTATCACCCTCACCCCCATTATTAGTGAAATATTATTGTGAAAACCTGTAAAAGTTGGGTTGAATAAGTTCATGAGTGTGGAGTTATAGAATTTCGTGTTCGGAAGATTAATAATGAGGTCAGAAAAGTGAATGAATTAGCAAATAGAGATAGTATTAGAAAAGACATTGGATAGTCCTGAAGATTATTCAGATTATGTGACGTCACTATTAAAAAGGAAGTTATCTCTGATTAAATGACCTATTCAGGTATGTTATTTAAAGAAAGTATTAATTAGAAGCATCTCTGGATTGATTTTTGTTATTGATGGGATAATATGAACTTAATAATGACAGAAATAGACAATTGAATAATATTTGAATTGTATTGATTGGTGAGTGGGGTGGTTATAGTCGGGCAGTTACTATGACTTCTTCTGAGTACTCTACGTGTACATTTATCTTCAGACATATATCTAACTGTTTAATTTCAGAACGAATTCTTATTGTATGAGAACATTAGTTAAATATGTTTATAGAAGGAAACATTGTGGATCTGTTTGCATTATGTTCGACATTGCTCTATCTTTCTTTGATACTTATTTCATTGTGTGGATATTAAAATCGACAGTAAAATCTGTATAATGCTAATAATCTATTTCTGCTAGATATTGTTATGTTGAAAATACGTAAAGATTATATTGCTTCTGTTATTGTAGATTCCAATATTTATGAGCGACATTATTCTTTCTGGACCTTTTTTGGGATATCATTGGAATAGATATCGTTCTATATGGGTTGAAATTCTTAGAAATTCTGTGTAGCATTAGATATTAAAATTTCACTATTTCAGTTTTTTTATGATCCCATGTGATTATCTGCAAGAGATTTCTATTTGACAGAAATGGCTATATCTATTATAATCATAATTTCTGTTTGAAATTTGGGAGTACTGCAGTACCGTTATTAGAGATATAAAGTTGTGTTTCTGTATTGGTTGCTACTCAAATCACACTTGATTTTCTTCTGGGTTCTAATGCTTTATTAATAGTCGAGATATTATCTATTGTTAAAGTTAAGATTGTAGCATCCCAAACCCGGCCCAGACGTTATGGCCGGATTTGACATGCCACATCGAAGCGTTCAAAACATTTTATATTGTTGATCCAGAAAAACCTACTTAGTGTTTTAAAAGATAATTTCATTATAGGTTAAAGTGAATGGAAGCTGTGCACCAGGTAGGAAATCGGAAAAGAGGAGGTGAGTCTATCGGACTACTTAAGTACCAAGCTCCCTTCGGATCCAATCCTAGACATGCACACCGCTATTGCCACACCTTAATGTCATGTATATTTCTAGGAAACCGATTTGATTGAGTCATTTTTAGGAAAAGTGATTAATTTTAGAAAATACTTTCATTGCGGAAGCTTTGCTTGTTGTCGTGTTATTTTGAAATCAATTGTTGTTTTTTTTTTTGAAAACGCGCCCTAAAGCTATCCAATTTCAACAGTTAAAATAAGTAATATCTATCTTAGTAATACATATTAAAACCATCAAAAATAATTAAGCGGCCTTATTACATTTAAAAACCCAAAACTTCAAACGTAAATAAAAGGATGTCCAGTTCACCAGAAGAAAATCAAACTTTCAGAACGGGTGGCCACTCCGAATTCCCTCACAGCTCCAAGCCCACTATGGTTGGGGATTTCCTGCGTCGATGAAAATAAAAGGGGTGAGTTTGGGGAAACTCAGTGTGTAAGGAAAACCCATTCAAAGCCCAAATCAGCTCCAGCCCATTGGTCCTAAGCCCATTCAGGTAACAGTGGTACTGGGCCAGAGCCCTTTTCAGATTACAATAAACTGGGCCTTAGCCCCTTATTCAGATAACAATATGGCCCATAGGCCCATTTCAAAATACATGCAACATCAATAACATATGCAAGCCCATTTGGGGAGACTACTCAACCCACCAACCACTACACTCCAGCCGTACCAGCCATACACTCCATGTGGGGATAACTCAACCCACCCAGCCCAACACTCCACAGTTGCAGCATTGCTGCTCAGTTAACAGTAAATTGAGGCAAAGCCTCCAGTACGTGGACAAGCCACTTTCAGTAGTTCCTCCGTCAATATCCCAATCCCATGCATCAGATAATAACAACATGGTATGCAGTAAATAACAACAGTCAAACATGCATTTAAGTCAATTTAACCCTAGGGGTATTTCGGTAATTTATCTCCTAGGGGTAAAACTATAAATTTTCCACTTTTAAAGGTATTTCAGTAATTTATCTATTTTAGAGTTTTTCATGCATATTCCAACCTTTCACGTACTACAGAATCACGTACCGAGGGTTCTTACCGAATTGGGCCCGTTGGCCCATCATTCCAATTTTGGCCCATTAAGCCCAAAAATATCGAGGGCACAGAAATCATGCACTCTGCAGTCCAAACATTGCAGCTTACCAAAAACATTAATCGATTTACCTCACGAGCATTCACACACTCACAAATCTACAAAATACCGGTTTTCGGCATTTCAGATTTTCGACTTTTGCCGATCTAGACTAAGAAAGAGGGTGTTAGTTACACACTTGTTTGCGACGATATGCTGACGAGATCCACAAACAAACTTCCTACAATTTGATTACTAACACGTTAATCTAACTATTCAAATACGAACTACGTATTAACCCCTTACAATATTCGGCCAACCACACCTACAGATCATAGTAAGCTTATAAGAAAACAATAAGCAACTCATTAACAAATTTTTGTCAATGTTTACCACATAATCATAATTTCGCTGCAAGCTGTCTTCTTGAGCAACAGTCACTAAATTATTTATAACTAGAGCTACGAAACTCCAAATCAAGTTCTGTTAATTTTCCCTGAAAATAGACTCATATATATTCTATCCATAAAATTTTCAGAATTTTTGGTATGGCCAATCAATACCATGTTTTTATTAAAGTTTCCCATGTTTCACTGTTTGACTAATCTGACCACTCTTCATTACGAATCAATTTTCTCATTGTACAGAATTCAAAATATGTTCTCGTTTATTCCATTTGAAACTAGACTCATTAATATTTAATTACATAATTTATTCAACTTCTAATTCATCTCCCACAATTTATGGTGATTTTCCAAAGTCACGTTACTGCTGCTGACCCAAGCAGATTTATTACCAAATTCACTCTTTCACACATAACTTGCATGCATGTTATTTAAACATGTATATCACCAATCAATCATCACATATCTATGATTTTACTTAAGTATAATCTCCATTTCATCATTTTAAAACACAACATGTTAGCCGATTTTTCCCTTTAGCATCTAAGGCACATGCATGTTCATTTGTTTGGCTCAACTTCACCTATCTTCCATTTTTCATCAAAAGAACATGAAACAACAACCATTTCCTTCATTTTAATTCATGACCAAATGCTCACAACACAACCAAAAACCAAAATATGCTTCAAGAGTTAAGGTAGAATCAAGAAGAACTCATGAACATCAAGATAGAAGCAAACTACCATGAACTTACCTTCAATTTTCTTCCCCAAGTGACCAAACAATTCAAGAGCTTTCTCCTCTCCTTTCTCTTCTCTGACTTTCGGCTATGATGAACAAAGATGGACAAAACTTTGTTCTTTTCACCCCTTTTTCTTTTAATAAAATTGCATGTTTCATCCATTTAATTCTTTAATACAAAAGACATGAAATGCCCATCATGGAACATTTACCTAAACCATTATCATGGAACATTTACCTAACCCATTATCATGGAATATTTACCTAACCCATTATCAATTTGTACCATGAATTATGG
Source organism: Gossypium hirsutum (assembly GCF_007990345.1). Classification (NCBI taxonomy): domain Eukaryota; kingdom Viridiplantae; phylum Streptophyta; class Magnoliopsida; order Malvales; family Malvaceae; genus Gossypium; species Gossypium hirsutum. Next base: position 49,624,994 of record NC_053429.1, on the reverse strand, counting down.
ATATCAAGTGCTCATATTGTCTACAACAACATGATGGCTGACCATTTCATGTAAAATGGGAGGTTTGTCATGCAAATCCTCCTATTTTGCACTCCTATTTATTTGGCCACTTCATTTTAGCCTATAGCATTTTCAAACATTTTCACATAGGTCCTATTTCATAATTTCACCCCCTTTTTCTTATGGAACAAAAATTAACTAAAATTGCTGGGTTCTATCTTAAGCTTGGGCCTTCTAGAGGCCCACTAACATAATTAAACCTATGCCAACATTCACAGAATTCCCGAAAATTGGGGCGTTACAACTCTACCCTCCTTAAAGAAATTTCGTCCTTGAAATTTACCTGATCCAACTAGTTGAGGGTATTGTTGACGCATAGTCTCTTCTGATTCCCAAGTAGCTTCTTCCCTTCCATGATTACGCCAAAGTACTTTCACTAACGGGACAGATTTCCTTCTGAGAACCTTAACATCTCGAGCCAAATTTGCACAGGCTCCTCCTCAAAGGTCAAATCAGTCTAAACTTCAATTTCTGCAACTGGCAGGACATGAGCAGGGTTAGAACGATAACGCCTTAACATGGAGACGTGAAAAACATCATGAATCCTGTCTAACTCTGGAGGCAATTCCAATTGATAAGCCATTGGGCCTACTCGCTTCAAAACCCGATAAGGCCCAATGAACTGCGGACTCAACTTGCCATTCTTACTGAACCTTAATATCTTCTTCCAAGGAGAAACCTTTAAGAATACCATATCACCTACTAAGTACTCAATATCCTTATGCTTCAAATCTGCATACGACTTTTGCATATCAGATGCTTCTTTTAACCGGTCCCTGATTATTCTGACCTTATCCTCAGTACCAGCTACCAATTCTGGTCCAAGAATTTGTCGCTTTCCTAGTTCAGTCCAACAACTAGGTGTACGACACCTTCGTCCATACAGTGCTTCATACGGTGCCATTCGAATACTCGCCTGGTAACTGTTATTGTACGCAAATTCTGCCAATGGCAATTAATCCTCCCAACTACCTCGAAAGTCAATCACGCATCCCCTCAACATGTCCTCCAGAATCTAAATAACCCTTTCCGATTGACCATCAGTCTGGGGATGGAAAGTCGTACTAAAATTCAATCGCGTCCCCAACGCCTCATACAACTTTTGCCAAAATCGAGATGTGAATCTGGGATCCCGGTCAGAGACAATCGAAACTGGGACTCCATGAAGTCGTACAATCTCCGCCACATACAGCTTGGCTAACTTTTGAAGCGAAAAGTCAGTACGTACAGGTATGAAATGGGCTAATTTGGTCAACCTATCCACAATCACCCACACCGAATCTTTCTTTGATGGTGTCAAAGGCAGTCCACTCACAAAGTCCATGGTTACCCTCTCCCACTTCCAAAGTGGTATCTTCACTGACTGTAACAGTCCAGAGGGTAATTGATGCTCAGCTTTCACTTGCTGGCATGTCATACATTTCCCTACAAACTCCGTTACTTCTTGTTTAAGTCCAGGCCACCAGTACAATTCTCGCAAGTCATGATACAACTTGTTCCCTCCAGGATGCAAGGCACAAAGTCCTCCATGAGCTTCCTTCAATATTGTCTGCCTCAAATCGGAGTCCTTCAGAACACAAATTCTTCCTCGGAAACACAGAACTCCTTCGCCATTTAACCCAAACTCAGAAGCTTCCCCTTCCTTAACTTGTTGGAAACGAGCGACCAAAGACTCATCGTTCAACTACTTTTCCTTAATCTGATCCACCCAGGTTGGCCTCACTTGCAACTCAGCCAACAGACCTCCATCATCATACAGACTCAGACGAGCAAACATTGCTCTCAGATCAGATTCAGTTCTACGACTTAGAGCATCGGCTACCACATTAGCCTTGCCTGGGTGATACTCGATCGAACAGTCATAATCCTTAAGCAACTTAATCCATCTCCTTTGCCTAAGGTTCAGCTCCTTCTGAGTCAACAAATACTTAAGACTCTTGTGGTCTGTGTATATAATACACCTCTCCGCGTACAAGTAATGTCTCCAAATCTTAAGTGCAAATATCACTGCCGCCAACTCCAAATCATGAGTAGGATAGTTCCCTTCGTTAGGTTTAAGCTGTCGTGATGCATATGCAACCACCTTACCCTCCTGCATTAACACGCAGCCCAAACCCACGTGTGATGCGTCACTGTACACAGTAAAATCCTTCCCAGACTCCAGCTGAATTAACACAGGTGCTTCAGTCAGAACTTTCTTCAACTTCTTAAAAGCTTCCTGCTGCTTCTTAGTCCATACAAACGGTACTCCTTTCCTTATGAGTTTTGTCAAATGTGCTACCATCACAGAAAAACCTTCCACAAACCTTCTGTAGTATCCTGCCAGTCCTAGAAAACTCCGTATTTTCGACACTAACCTAGGTGGCTTCCACTCCAAAATCACTTCAATTTTTCGAGGGTCTACCTTAATCCCCTCAACAGAGACCGCATGTCCTAAGAAGGTTACCTCCCTCAACCAAAGTTCAGACTTGCTGAACTTCACAAAGAGTTCCTTCTCCCTTAACACTTGCAGCACTATATGGAGATGCTCATCATGTTTCGCTTTAGTTTCAGAATATACCAGGATATCGTTAATAAAGACGACTACGAACTGATCAAAAAAATGGTTGGAACACACGATTCATCAGATCCATAAATGCTGCAGAAGCATTCATCAGTCCAAATGGCATAACCAGAAACTCGTAATGACCATACCGAGTCCTGAATGCTGTCTTATGGATATCTGCCTCATTGACACTTAACTGATGATATCCAGATCGAAGGTCGATCTTGGAAAATACAAAAGCTCCTCTAAGTTGGTCAAACAGATCGTCAATCCTTGGCAGTGGATACTTATTCTTAATCGTTAGTTTGTTCAACTGGCGATAATCAATGCACATCCGCATCGTACCATCCTTCTTTTTCGTGAATAGCACCGGTGCTCCCCATGGAGACACGCTTGGCCTAATGAAGCCCCTATCCAACAACTCTTGAATTTGAGTCTTTAATTCCACTAACTTCTTCGATGCCATCCTATACGGTGCGATGGACACGGGCGCCGTTCCAGGCAACAAATCTTTTCCAAACTCAACTTCTCAGTTCGAAGGCAATCCTGGAAGCTCCTCCGAAAAAACATCTTGGAACTCCTTTACGGTCCTAACCTTATCCACTGTCAGTCCCTCCTCTTCTGACTGACTTACAAATGCCAAATAGGCCTCACAACCTTTCTAAATCCACTTTTTGGCTCTTAAAGCCGACACCACATTGGACAAATAATCCCTTCGCTCACCTATCACTATAACCTCCTCATCCTTTGTGGTCCTTAACACCATTCGTTTAGCAGCACAATCCACGGTCGTCTTATGCTTAACAAGCCATTCCATTCCCAAAATGAGATCAAACTCTCCGAATGATAACTCCATCAGATCTCCAGGGAAAATCCTACCTTGAGTTTCTAAGGGTACATCCCTATACAGTTTGTCTACCCTAACCGAGTGACCCAAAGGACTTAGTACAGATACCCCACTCACAATCTCCTCAGAGCAGTCCAAGTTGTCCATAATCCGTTTTGTGGCCTCCAACCAATATTCCGCCACGTTCAGGGCTATACCAGACACGCCCCTAAAGATCTCCACTCCGTTGGCCTAGAGTCGTTCAGAAATCGATCCTCGAATTCCGTTGCCCGAACTTGTCCCGGTAACCCTTTCCAGAACACAAAGCATTTAGTGGCATTTGTATAATAATATGTTTTAGATATCCTTTAACAGGAAGAAAGAATTTCTCTGAAAAGACTGACCCAATGATTTAGTCTGATCTGAATTATTAGACTTAAAAGAAGATTGGGCCATATGTGTTTGAATCTATCTACTGGACTGGTAATAAACTTTGAATGTATATGTGTGTTCTGAAGGATAGTCTGGAAGAAGAATGCTTGATACAGAGTTATGTCTATTGAAATAATTCTATCTGAGAAATGTTGTGGTAAATTAAAGTTAATTTGATTGTTGAAGTTTCTCTTTTGCACGAATATATTGTTAACTGAAACATCAACTCTGGTTCAGCCTAAATTGAAGAAAAAGTTTACAATTTTCAGTCATGCGTCAATGAACGATTTGAAGTGTGTTCTAATGATAGAATGTATAGAGATATCTTGTGATTCCATACAGTTCAAGCTACATAAAAAAACAAACTGTTATATATATTCAGTAGAATTGTGAGGCTTAGAAAGTTGACAATGAATTGTTAGCAAAACGAGGCCAACAGGATTTAAATGTTGATTTAGAGTATCAAATTGATGCTGAAGGTTGTTTGAGGTTCAGAAATCGAAAATATATTCCGAGAAATCTAGAGTTGATTCATATGATTTTGAACAAAACTCACAGCAGTCAATTATCTATTCATTCGGTCTGTTGGCAAGTAAAAGCTAAATAGCAGATTATGAGTCTACACGGGGTTGATTTGATCAGAGAGATTGAACAGAAAGTGAAAGTAATCTGTGGAGGTCTAAAAACAGCGTCAGATCGTCAGAAATCGTATGCGGACTTGAAGCAAAAAGATATAGAGTTTCAGATTGAGAACAAAGTATTTTTGAAAGTCTCACCGTAGAAGAAAATACTCAAATTCGGACGTAAAGGCAAATTAAGTCCGAGATTTATTTGGGCCATATAAGATTATAAAGTGTATCGGGCCAGTTGCTTATAGACTGTTGTTGCCACCTGAGTTAGAAAGGATCCACGATGTATTCCATGTTTCGATGCTTCGTAGATATCGATCTGATCCCTCATAAGTGATTAATCCATCTGAGATTGAGATTAAGTCCGATATGACATACAAGGAATAACCAATTCGCATTCTGGCTCGCGAGGTTAAAGAATTACGAAATAAGAAAATTCCTTTAGTTAAGGTACTGTGGCACAAACACGGAGTCGAGGAAACCAATTGGGAGCTAGAGGATACAATAGAAGAGCATTATCCGAACCTATTCACCGATAAAATTTTTGAGGACGAAAATACCTAAAGGGGGAGAGTTGTAACAGCCCGATTCAGATCCTTGTCAGAAAGTGGTTTCCGAACCACGAATTCGAGTCAAAAAAATATTAAAAAATTTATTTCTGTGTTTATTTTATGTGAATTTATATCTGTGAAATTTTCGTGATTTAATTTTATCGTTTGAGTGTACGATTAAATAAAAGGACTTAATCGCATAAAATGACAATTTGGTGGTTAAATGTGAAAGTGCTTAATTGAACTTGTCTTATTAATATGAAGCACTTATGAACCAATTTAAACATTAAAAGGTTGCATGGACGGTTTTAGGTTTATAATATATGGTTTGCATATTAATTTTATAAGGTTAAATTTGTAAATTATGTAATAAATATGTATATAATAAAACATAAAATAAGTGGCATGCATTTATATTATTCTTCAACACCAAATATGAAAATAAGAAAGAAAAAGAAAAGAAGCTAGGTTCGGCCATCCTTCCAAGCTTGATTCAAGGTTTGTTTTTACTCGATTTTTGATAATTTTTACGTTTTTGAGATCGTTGCTTCGAGTACTAGTAAACCCATGCTTGAATTTTGACTTTGGTGAATATTTTGAGTTATGCCATTGTTGAAAGCTTGTGATTTTTGTTGTTTGATGATGAAATATGAAAGTTATGTTTTGGGTTAACTTGTTTTGTATTGGAGTTTTTGATGATTTTGGGTAATTAGGACTAAACTGAAAAAATAATAATTTGAGGGACTAAAATGTGAAATAAATTAAATATTTGGACTTGTATGAGTATGGGTAAAATTTGGCCTAACATGGGTATATTGAAATTTTGCATATTTTGTGTTTTGTGAAATAGGGACTAAAATTGTAAAAAGTGTAAATGTCAGGGGTAAAATGGTAATTTGCCCATTTATGTGTTTTTGGACTAAATTAAATGCAAATATGTTTGAATGAATGAGTTTAATTTAAAGATATTTAGATCAAGAACCAAAGATATCAGATTTGGATCGAGGAAAAATGAAAGTTGTCGACTAGTCGTCCCGTTTCATTTTTGATCATTCGAGGTAAGTTTATAAGCAGATAGATGTGGTTAAATTTCAATATATGTGGTCAATATATAGTTATAATGATTAGAAGTAAATCATGAATCGACTTTGAGTAATGAAAATGATTTATGTCTGATGATTAAGTAATGAATAAGTTTAGTAATTAAAGTGAGGACATGAGCTATATATGTGAAAATGTTGATTATTTGTATAATAATTGCAAGTTAATATTCGACTAAATGAGGTATATGTATGTGATATTAAAGTGTAACTCATGATAAATATATACATATATGTATTCGAATATATGATGATGTTGTGACATTGGTAGTGAATAATAACTTTGTTAATGAACATATGTATATTTTGGTCAATTTAAAGTTGGTACCTGGAAGTATATGTGATTCTGATATATGTGTGCGAGTAAGACCACGTTTTATGTGTTGGCATCGATATGTGACTCCGATATAAGTGTGCGAGTAAGACCACATTTTTTATGTTGGCATCGATATGTGATTTTGATATGTGTTTACGAGCAAGACCTTGTCTGGGGCAGTGGCATTGATATGTGATTGCATGTAAGACCACGTTTGGGATGTTGGCATTATACGATATTTGTGACTATCTGAGTATCCTATCTAATTCCGAATGGTTCAACGGGAAATGATAATTATGATTGAATGAATAAAACGAGCTAAAGTAATCAGGTATGTGATAGTTTATTACTTATTTGAAATAAGGTAAGTAAGTTACTTGATATCTATTATAAATCATGTATAATGGAAATGGAAATTGTATGTGCATACTGAAAATGTATTCAGCCTTTTAGTTTATATCATGTGAATATTTACAAAATGGTTCATGGATATATATGTATGTGGGTTTATGTATATTCGGCTATCTAATGGTACTAAGGTTTTGAAATTGAATTTTACCTAGACAATAGATATATGTATATGTTCGGCTAAGGTAAATTTGTATATTGAATTATATGTTATATATGAAATTGTGATCTTGAAAATAAATGTGATTAAGTTGGCATAATTTACTTTGGTTAAGTTGAGTTGTTATTAATATTAAGTTATTTATTTGCTTATGACTTACTAAGCTATGATAGCTTATTATGTGTATTTGTTCGCTGTTTATAGATTTTGGAAGTTGGTTACAAGTATGGGGATCGTTAGCAAGGTCTATCACACTATTGACCGATTTCAGTATTTTATAAGCTAAATTTTGGATCTATGGCACGTATAGGCTAGATATTATTTTAGAAGCATTGGATTTTGGTTTGTATATATAAAAGCCATGCGAAAATGGCTTGCTTATTCATGTTAAGTTTGGTTTAAGTTTGATTATGTTATAGATATGTTTGTTTGGTAATTTTGAATGTGTGGTATTTAGCCATATGGTTCGGCTTGGTTATGAAGTTAGTTGTTGATTTATTATTTTGACTAAAGATAAATATATATTATGGTAAGTATAATCTATGACATGTTTGGATGGTGTTTTGGTTATATGATTTAGTCGAGTATTGATATGTATAATTTATAAATTAATCATGTTGTTATACTTAATACATAGCACGTATGTGGAAATGTTTGATTATATGATTCAGCAATGAGGAATGTCTAATATGATGTATATATACATATTGTAACACCCCGAACTCATGTCCGTTACCGGAAATCGAACACGAGGTGTTACCGGCTTACTTGATTTATTTCCCCCTATTTTTTTTTGTTCCAGGCAAGCTGGCTACTGTATCATGGTCGCTTTAAAAATCATATTTTGAGTTATGAAACTAGAAATCCAATTCTGTAAATTTTCCCCGAAACTAGACTCATATATCTTTATGAGGGAATTTTTTTAGAATTTTTGGTTAGGCCAATTAGTACAGTTTATTTTTTAAAGTCTCCCCTGTTTCAAGGTTCGACTACACTGACCTCTGTACCTTACGATTTAAATATCTCCCTGTACAGGGCTTCAATGCCTATTCCGTTTGTCTCTAATGAAACTAGACTCGATAATGAATTTGTACATATAAGGCACGACCTCTAATTATCTCTATAAAATTTATGGTGAATTTTATAAGTCAAAACAGGGGATCCAGAAATCGCTCTGGCCCTGTTTCACAAGAATTTAATTAACTCCTAACGTACAGCTCATATGGTCGTTTTGTTTCTTCCATATGAAAATAGACTCATCAAGCTTCGATTTCATAATTTATTCATTATTTAATTCCATTTCTACTATTTTAGTGATTTTTCAATCTCACATCACTGCTGCTGTCAGCATCTGTTACTAAAACAAACTATGCCTATTTCATGATTTTTCCTTGATCTAACTAATAATTCATCAAACATGTCACAATTTATGACCATGACTAGCCATGCCAAAGGCTAATCATCACCGAGCATCTCCCTACTACACTATTACCAAATCATGAATTTAACACCAAAAATAATCAGCCATGACCTATGGCATAATAACCGAGTAGGCCTCAACCAATACTCAACCAAAACCGAATTACCAAGACTTGTGTCCAAACATCATAGAACCAAATCCAACCGAACATTTATGCCATTTTCGCATGGCTAAAAGTTTACATACCAAATTTCAACAAAACATAATAGCCTATACATGCCGAAATGTTCTCCTAGACCAACTAAGAAGAAAATACCAAAAGTTGCTAGCCGGTGTGATGACTTCGATGACGGTCCCGAGTACGCAAAAAGTCGAGTCCAAGAAACCTAAAATAGGTGACAAGAAAACACCGAATGAGTATATAACTCAGTAAGTCATAAGCATTACACTACCATCCATTAATAAAATTTTCACAAGAGGAAACAACGAAATGAGGCTAAGTACTCCATCCATACCGAACTATGCCATAGTTTCTTAGACCTTACGATTCAATCTCATTCCAAGTCCTACATTGACATTTCATACGCTATTCAATAGAATAATTGAGGCATTTCCATACATCATTTTATTTTCGTTACAATCATATAACTAAACGAACTTTCACCTATTCCACGATGAACCTTATGTACGTGACTTCAATTATAATCATCACATAGGTTCAAAACTTACCACGCTCAACTCCAAATATAAACATAGCACCTATTAGCCATGAACTCAAGGTACTTACCCTTTCCGCTGTCCGAAATCGACTCGGTAAGGTCGTGCCCTTAATATAAATAATTGATAGAAAATATATATATAGTGGGTTCGCGCACAGTGCTTAATAATCAACCACGCACACTTAGTGCCATGTACTTTAAACTCGCACACTTAGTGCCATGCATTTCAAGCCCGCACACTTAGTGCCAATCTCACAACCGTGAACACTTATTGCCCGCACACTTAGTGCCGAAAACCAGCCACTCTATACGCTTCACTTCCTTTTTACATTCGACAGTTTCATCTCTACATACATATACATTTGTATACATTTCATCTCATTAAACACAATTGCATAGGTATTACGATCATTTAAATCAATACCAACTATATGCTTAATGACTTACCTTGTGTTGGGTAAAATAATTCCAAGTCGGCTACTCGATGACCTTCGATTTCTCCTTGTTGGACGCCTCTCCTTTAGGATCTTGAGCTTAAACAAATAAATTAACTCATTCAACCGCTTTGCTACATATATTGGTATTCACATTTTAATGATTTTATGACATACGGAACGGCATGGTAAAATTTTTATCTTGCTACCTTATGTTCTTAGCTATTCGGCTAATAACCTTATGCAATTACCATACTTTCAATAATCCAATCACACATGCATATGCATACTTGGACATTCGGCAATCACCTTTGCTAGTTTTTCCCATTTTTTTGTCGGTTATATATATACATAGTCCTAAGGTAATATCACGAATGGGCTTACATAAATATGTATATATAGCCGAATATGCAAAGCTTAAACTCAACATCACATAAGCTCCTAAGTGATGGCCGAATATGTATATCTATATATATATATATCAACTATACTATTACTTTTAATTCATCTAATCACAAAATTTCATCTCATGAACATTTGACCCATTTCTCACAAAAAATGAAACAACAACTAAAATGAACATCCCATTTTTACCCCATATGGCCGATTTCTTCATTTGTTACCCAACTAACAATTCAACAATTTCAACCTCATTACAACCTCTACCTATCCAATATAACATGAACACAATCCTCCACACCTAAATTAGATTCGGCAATCACTTAACCCATTTTAACCTCAACTTTCAAGTTAAAAGCAATTAACCACTCACCATATCCTACATTACTATCCATTTTAATGACATTAACACATCTACTAAGAGTTTCAAGCTTCTTGGCCGAATTTCAACCTCAAAATCCTAAGTCTAATCTATAGGATGAGTAGAATTTGAACTAACCATCTCAAACATGCATAGATTTTCAAGAATCATTCAATACATACCTCATTCTAGCCATCTTCCAAGCCAAAATCAAATAACCAAATCTCCCTTCCTTCTCCTCACTCACGGCAATAGCCAAAGAAAAAAAAGATGAACACTCCCTCTTCCCTCCTTATTTTATTCATCTTTTCCTTTTTAATTCCTTTCTTTAATTTATTTTAATTTACTTACCAATATTAAATAATAAACAACATAAACTTGGAGGAATGGAACCATGCTTGGCCGGCCACTTAACATGAATTGGGCACTTTGACATGCAAACCCAAACTTTCCTATTTTAATACTATTTGGTCCTTACTTATTTACCTATCATAATTTTCTAAGTCTCTCAACTAGATCCTTTCAAGCAAAATTCACATTCCTAAGATAAAATTAAAACATCAAATTTTTATACAAGTACTATCACACATATAAGATATGCAAATAAAATTTTAACTAAATTTAATGACTCGGTTTTGTGGTCCCGAAACCATATTCCGACTAGGGTCAAATTAGGGCTGTCACACATATATATTGGCTTATTAAGTAACGTATTGGATTATTACAAAGTATACAAAATTTGTATGATTTTCTTGTGGTTCACTTTACTATCTGAGTTGATAAGAAATAAGTGGTTTTGTGTTAAATTTTGGTATAATGCATAATAGGTGTAAATAACTTTATGGGATTTGACATTTGTATTTTTAAATTAGGATGAGTTGATTTGATTTCATAATTATATTATAAACATGTCGTAATGGTTATGTGATTAGTTATTAAGTGGACTAAATGTATGATTATATCCGAGTGGTAATAAGTTTAGTGGTTGAATGGTATTTGTGATATGTGTTTTGTGCATTGAGGTTGATTGATGATTTTGAATGTGGTATGAGTGATTTGGCTATGATATGTATATATTAGTATGAATTATGTTTTTTATGCTACCTTTGGTTAAAGTGATTTGATTATGTTTTATATGTGTTAGTAATGGTTTAAAATTTAGTTAAAGGTACATTTGAATAAATGTCAAAATGAGTTAAGGGATATATTTGAAAATATACGAATATGTACAAGCAAAATATGTCAGTTGAATAGATAAGGAAATGAAATGAATTTTATATATAACCTTTGGAAATATTGGTTTTGCTTATGAAATTTGAGTTATTAATTTGTACAGATATGATATGAATCATTTGAGTGTAATGATACTGATTAATTAAATAAGGTACTTGTTTGAATTTCGAATACCATAGTTATTAAATAACCATATGAGTCGATAGTTGATAATCATGGAGTATGCACAATTTTTTTTTAGTATGTGTGTAACACCCCTCGCCCGTATCCGAAGCCGGGACAGGGTTTGAGGTGTCACTAGATTTAACTCAAGCATACGCATGTAAATCTGGGTCAGAAAATTTTGATCAATTTATAACTTTTCTTTTCATACTCAATCTATCCCTTAATAGGACTTACGAGACCCCAAACATACATTCGAGATGATTTAAGTTTAAACTGAGTACTTAAGAAAAACTTGGAAAAGTTCATGCCTTAGGGTTCCACATGCCCGTGTGACTCGAGACACGCCCATGCCCTTAGCCCGTGTGCAACACTGACTTTAGGGCACGGCCATGACACACGCCCGTGTGGCCTACCCGTAGACAATACTGACTTATAGACTCAGCTATGGCACACACCCGTGTGGCCTACCTGTGGACAATACTGACTTAAAAGTTTAAGTGCAGTGGACGCACGACCATAACACACCCATGGGGGTGAGCCGTGTGTCACACACGGCCTAGACACACGCCTGTGTGGACAAACTAGGCTATCTTCCGAGCCATTTTGCACAACCTATACAAGATCATTTCAATATACTAATTGCATCCCAAAAGACATCAATTCATTCATAGAAGGAACATCATATACATTTACCAAAATAAATAATAGCCATTATCTAGGTTTAATACAAAATGAAGGGCTTTTATCTTAAGCCAATATACATAAACAATTTTTCAATAATACAACTTCCTAGTCTAGCCCTATACATTTCATGATCGATATCTCTGGCTTCAAGGGATCCTTGAGAAATTTGGCAGTACTGAAAGAAAAGAGAAAGGAAAGAAAGTAAGCATAAAGCTTATTAAGTTGCATATAAATAAATATACAACAATAGTTTCACCATTTATCATCATGCTCATAGCTCAAAGGTAAGCATAATTTGACTTACTCATTACCGTCCACTCAAGTCACATTTTCTAATTGAGATCATTACACATGTATACCAAAATATATACCTGTAACACTCAAAACATTATCATACTTTCCTTATTAAATCTTTTTCTTAACTCTTAAAGTTGAACCTTTTGGAATACTACCGGATATTCTATAAGCTTCAAACATGGGTTAAGTTGCCAATGCCATGTCCTAGGCATGGTTTTACACTATCTCTCATGTATAAGTGCTGATGCATGTCCCAGACATGTCTTACACTAGCACGAAGCTTAGCCGATGCATGTCCCAGACATGTCTTACACTGGCTACCATCATTGTGGCCGATGCATGTCCCAAACACGTCTTACACTGGCACTCATCTCTACGCAGATGCCATGTCCCAGACATGGTCTTACATTGGCTATCGTAATGAGGCTGATGCATGTCCCAGACATGTCTTACACTAGCCCTCGTCTCAATGCCGATGCCATGTCCTAGACATGGTCTTACACTGGCTCTCACATAACCCAATGTTATGGCATGAACATCCAGTTTGTTTCCTGGGGTTCTCACTAGATCTTTCTACTTTCTCAATTATAAATATGCATACTCAGTTCAAAATCTAGAAATTCATGCTATATCAAAATCAATAACAATCGAATACATGCATTTAGTAATATAGTTGTATTATTTACATACAACTTACCTCGATTTACAAAAAGTACTTGACTAGACGGCTTAATCGGATTGCTTGGCTTTGCCCCGGTCTAGGCTCGATTTTGGTGAATCTTGATCTATAATAGCAAAAATGGACTCATTTAGTCATTAATTACAATTAGGCATTCATAATTTCACATCTTTAGTAAAATGACCATTTTGCCCCTAGGCATTGGCAAAATGACCATTTTACCCCTATATTCGAAAATCGATTTTTATCGAATTTCTTCGTATTTCAAGCTTAGCTAAACTCTTTCTACTCTTATAGCAACCCCAAATTCTCACTATTTCATACACTTATTACCTATTTTGCAACTTATGCAAAATGGTTCCTTTAGGTGTTTTCAAGCTAACACCTTTTTCAAAAGTTGCTCATAACACAACTAGGACTCATATTCCTCCATAAAAACTCAGCATCTATCACAATTACATCCATGGAAAAATCCTAAACTCTTGACCATTTTGCAAGATATCACCCTCATTTGAAAGCTCATGCTTCAAGGGTCTCAAAAGTGTGAAAATCTTGAAGAAAACTCATTAAAATCACTTACTTGTGAGAGGAACAAGTTGCTGAAATATTTAAGCTTTTAAACCCCCTTTCATGGCTAAAAATTTTGATGGAAAGAGATGAGAAGAAAAGAAATTGACAACCTTTTTCTATTTTATTTCTTTTTGGTCAAAATAGCTACCAAACTTCTACCTACTTTTAAAATTTGTCTCCTCTATATCTCATTGCCGGCTATGCCATCAATTAAGGTCTATTTTACCACTAAAGACCCCCAATTTTGGTTCTTTAATAAAATAACACCTTTTAGCTATCAAATTATGACTTTTGCACTTTATGCAATTTAGTCATTTTTCGCAATTGGGCTCACAATTGTTAAGATTAACTCGTCAAAATTTTCAAACACTAATATAATCATGCTATAATCTCATAATTATAATAAAATAATTTTCCCAACTTCAGATTTGTGGTCCCGAGACCACTATTTCGACTAGGCCCTAAATCAGGCTGTTACAATGTGCATGAGCAATAACTATAAAATTGTTTTGATACTCAGATAATAAGTGAGTTGGTTGATATATGCTCGGTATATGATATGTATTTCTAATTAAAAATCATAAATCTTAAATAAGATGAGAGTCTTCATGTGATTGATTTACATAGTATAAATTGTTTAATTGTCTATTTAAGTTGTGTTTTGATCGGTAATGCTTCGTAACCCTAATCTGGCGACAGATAGGGGTAGGGGGTGTTACAAGTAAGGTATTGAAAATGAAGGACAAAACCGAAATGGGAAAAATAAAAAGTACCCGAAACATCCCTTAGCAGAATTCGACAATCAAGAAGTGTAGAAAAGAACCAAAAGCAATCACAAAACTGAAAATGGAGAGAATCAGTTGCCTAGCCGAATTCTTGGGAAGCAAAGTTCACAAATGGTACAACTCTCCTTCAAATTTGAACTTGCTCAATTTCCTCCTTAATTTCCTCCTGTCCACCAATCCAAACAATCGGAATCCCCCATAAACCTCTCCTCAAATTCGACTAACAACAAATCTGTTCAAACTTATTCAAACTCTTAGTGTTTCAATCAAATACAACTTCCTCCTATGGCCACTAGCAAAAATAATCTCCATTAGCACAAGCAGGGATTCGAACCTCAGACCTCAGACACTAGCAAGATGCCACTTATCCCCTGAGTTAGCAAGCTCTTTCTGTCATGTTTTATCCATATTAATTTAAAAGCCTAAGCCTAGAGACAATGCCTATTCCTTAAAAAAGCAAAACTTTTTTGCACTTGCTCAAGCTTGAACCCAAGACTTCTCAGATACTCCCAAAGCACTCAGAACACTTAACCATTGAAGCAGATACACAATTGTGTCACATTCTTACACAACTAAATATTTATGTGCAGTCTCCTAACTACACCCACTCAAGGGTTAAAACTTCTAGGCCCAAAATTCAGGGCGTTACAATTCACCCCTCCTAAAAGAAATTTCGTCCTCGAAATTTCCAACTATCAGATCAGACTACACCACTACGCTCCCGCTACGCACTCCAGACCCAAAACAATACCACCTTTAACTTGAGCGTTCTCAGTACAGTCTATAGATAGACTGAGACAATGCGTCATCCCCAGTCGCACAATCTTGAAAACCCAGTCTCAATCTCTGGTGAAACCAGTGTCTCCCTAATTTCAACATTAAGGATGTGGCTAGATGACATAAACCTAGCTTGAGAACCTCCACGGCCTCCACCGCAGCCTCTTGTACCTTTTCCACGAGTGTCTCTAGTGCTCACTATCGAATTGCGTTTTATCTCATTAATAGTTTTATGCATCAGTTTACAATTCCAGTTGTTTATTAACATGTATCATATGGAAAAATAGTATCAGTATTTAAGAGTTTGTTTTCACGGTACGCAGTGTCTATCAATGTCTACTAGTTAACTCAATGTACCCTACTAAAGAGTTTGTAGTACTACCCACAGTAGTTTCAGTAGTCCAACCTATGGCAATTTCTGTCAAAATCAAAATACAGTTTTTAGAGAGAACTTACAGGATCGACGCGGAGACTCGGTGTACCACACATTCAGTATAACATTTCAAAATACTTCAAATCGTTTAAAAATAGTTCTTAAACCTAATCTACAGTCAAGTTCTGTAACTTGACTCTGATACCACTAAATGTAACACCCCAAACCCGGCCTAGATGTTATGGCTGAATCTGGCGGTGTCACATTGAAGTGTTTTTCGAAACCATAATTTCATTATAAAGCCCGTTATATCTTAAAAGCTTATTATATCATTAACAAAAATTTGTAAAACGTATTAGATTGTTATTACACTTTAAAACTATGTTTGTTGTGGAAGCTTAAAAATTATATTAAGAAGATGTGGTGTTTTTGAAAAATAGTTATCTTTTGAAAACACGTATTCTTCCTACAACTAACAGTTTATATCAAAGCAAGTGAAAATCCCAAATTAAAAGTTAAAACATTAGAGAGGGCTTGTTACATAGCAAATACCCAAATTAAATTACTTATAAATTAAAAATCCAATAAGGAAGCAAGAGCGGTTGTATGGCCACCTTTGAGTCCCTCGCAGCACCGATCCGCCTAAGACTGGGGGTTACCTGTACAGTTAAAACAGATGGGTGAGTTTACGAAAACTCAGTGTGTAATCCCATATAAACAAATAATCAGAGTAAACACAATTTGGGCCTAAGCCCTTTTAGTTTCAATTAGGGCCTTAGCTCATTTCAGAATCAGAAACTGTGTGGGCCTAAGCCCATTACCGAATCAGTGCAGTATGCAATCAAAACATCCTACCTAATCCAGCCTCTACACACCATCTCCATACCAACCCTGCACACCATGTGGGGATAAAATTGACTCACCCATCCCTACACACCAAGCAGCATCGGTGCAGTACTAAAACAATATTTGCAGCAGAGCTGCCAGTAATAGGCTTATAGCCTTTCAGTACACTCCCTCCAATGTCATATATCCCACCCTATGAAATGCAACATAATATAAATGTATATACAGTAAAAATGGCATGCTCAAATTGTCATACATATACATAAGGGTAGATTAGTCATTTACCTCACAAGGGTATAACGGTCATTTCATCAAATTGGGATAGGTATACTTACCGACCCAACAGTAGGTCCACATTAGTCTTGGGTGACCCGTGCAACCTTAACAGTCAAACAGTGAAAATGGGCCCAAAGCCCATAACACAACGCTTATGGGCCCACACACCTATATGGCCCAATAAGCCCAAAAATGGCATTGGTTGTGCGAACTACACAGTCTGGCCCAAAAATCTCCAATATTGGTGTGATTTACCCGTGTGGGTCCATGAGCCCGTGAGGCCCAAATGGCCCATTTTGGCCCAACATGGCCCAAAATGACTTAAGCCCGTGAAAACGCTCATGGTGGCCTCTACGATCAAACACCCACATTTCACACATTCGGATTACCACAGGAGCTAGCGCACGCTCGTGTAGTGTCAATAGTCATACCTTTCCGGCTTTTGCCGATCTACGTTTATAGCAGTGTGGTTTCACACCTGATTGCGAAAATGTAATACTAGACCACGAGCACTCCAACCTAAATTCAATCACAAGTTTCAGTTAATCGTATCCCACTCGACTTATCAAAACCTCCACCAAGCTACTTGTCCAAAATTTACCTCTTACTTGATTAGATCAGTTGATTATGGCTTGCTCACTAAATACGTTTCCAAGAGCCCTAAACAATAGGCCTTAAGGGTTTCCAGCACTCCAACTAACCCTTATCAACCATCAAACAAATGAACAGTCAGAACTAGATGAACAATCACTTACTAGAACCGCCACGCCCAGATTAGGAGGGAAGAATAATCGACATACACCCACACCAAAGCTGAAGGTACATGGAGTGATAGGGACAAAGTGGTACAATTGTACCCCTAGTAGCAACCGATAGAGAAGAGGAGATATTAAAAGAAAGATCATAATGGTAAAGAGAAACAAAAATGGATATTCAAGAGCACTTACCGATTCTGAGAGAGCAATTGCCAAATCAAAAGAAAAAATAGAGAGAGGGAGAAAGAAGTATTCGGATATCATAATAAGATGAAAAGAGTGAGATATGTTAAACTAAAAGAATTGAGAGAAAATGAGAATAAGACATTCAACCAAAGAGAAAAAGAAAAGAATGTAAGTCATAGGAGTAAAGGAAGAAGGAAAATCGAGGCAGTGTAAGGTTGTATGGAAAAATAAAATCGAAACAACAAAACGAGAAATACCCAAATGGTCTCTAAGCAAATATCAGTCCCAAAAAGAGAGAAAAACGAACGATAGGGATATAGTAAAACCAAAGATTGAATTCGTCTTAATAGCAATGAGTAAAACGGTTGCTAAAGGAGTAGAGGGAGAAGAGCAAAATTGGTCAGTAAGGTATTGAAAATGAAGGACAAGTCTGAAATGGGTAAAATGAAAAGTACCCAAAACATCCCCCAGTAGAATTCGACAATCAATAAGTGTTGAAAAGAACCAAAAGCGATCACAAAATAGAAAATTGAGAGAAACAGTTGCCTAGCCAAATTCTTGGGAAGCAGAAGTTCACAAACGACACAACTCTCCTTCAAATTTGAACTTGCTCGATTTCTTCCTTACTTTCCTCCTGTCCATCAATTCAAACAATCGAAATCCCCCACAAACCTCTCCTTAGATTCGGCTAACAACAAATTTCTTCAAACTTATTCAAACTCTTGGTGTTTTGTTCAAACACAACTTCCTCCCATGGTCACCAGCAAAAATAATCTCCATTAGCACAAGCAGGGATTCGAACCTCATACCTCAGACACTAGCGACATGCCACTGATACGAGATATTCATGACAGGTTTTAAATATTTATAATGAATCATTCTTGAAACTAACTATTATCATGATGAAGGCAAGTGTACCTATCAAACAGTAGTATAGTTTTAGCAAGACCGGATTGTCGAACCCAAAGGAACTAAAAGTACTAGTAATGACTGTCTTTTTATTATCTAGCCTAAGAATAATGGGGTTTTTTTTACTTTTGGAAAGCTCGATTGATTGAGACAATACTTAAGGAAAAATCCACCTAGACTTCACTTGTTATTTGACTCTGAATCGGACGATTTATTCATTTGACTTGATCCATAAAAATCCCTAAGTTATATTATTATCTCTCTCGAGACTAACAAAGTTTAACCCTAGGTTGAATAATTGAAATCTCTTTCTAATTAACTCCATAGGGTTTCATTAACTCGATCTATGGATCTTCTTATTAGGCTTCACCCTAATCCGATAAAATCTTGTCACCCTATCTCTAGGCGCGCAACCAACTCTGCTTAATTATGAAAAATTTACTCTTAGACAAGGTGTATTCCTCCTCTGAATAAGAGCTTAACTTGAATCAATATCCTGGAATATCAAAACAAGAATTAAGAACACATAATTAAGAACACGTCAAATATTTATCATACAATTCAGATAATAATAACAAGATCTGTCTTAAGTTTCATTCCCTTTAGGAATTTAGGGGTTTTAGTTGATAACTAAAATGGTAAACATCTCAGAAGAATAATGAATACAAAACATAAAGAAAAACCCAAAACTCCTGAAGGGAAATTGAGGGGAGATCTCTAGTCTTGAAGATGAATTCGGCTTCTGAGATGGATCAATCGACTTTCCTTGAGCAGTTCCCTGCTTCCCTCTGTGTGTGTGTGTTTTTCATCCTCCTCTAGGGTGTATTTATAGGCTTTAGAATGCCTAAGAACCCTCAAAATTGGCCTTTTCTAAATGGGACTAAACTTGGGCTCGACAGGAACACGCCCGTGTGCGATTGCTTAACGCCGTGGTTAAGCCTGTTAACTAAGCACCAGCGTGCGGTCCACCGGTGTGAGTCGTTCTTTGATTCTACCAAATTGACACAGCCGTGTGGTCTGCCCGTGTGAGGAGGTCCAGGCTATGTTGATTTCGTATGTTGGCCCATTTTCTCCGTTTTTGGTTCGTTTCTCGTTCCTTTCACTCTCCTATGCTCACCTAAGTATAAAACATGAAATTAAGGCATTAGGAGCATCGAATTCACCAATTTTAAGGAAAAATCATCCATAAAATGTGCTAAGCATGGGATAAAAATATGTATGAATTACGGTTTATCAAATACCCCCACACTTAAGCATTTGCTTGTCCTCAAACAAAATTCTCAACTCATAATCAAAAAAAATTCTTCTCAACTTATAATTTCTATCGATAATATCTCAAAATAATCAATAGGTAATCATACATTGAAAATTCAACTGAAAGAACATCAAAGTTTCAAACATTCCAAGTTGAGCATTTTATCATGAAAACATAGGTGTCTCCCCTCATTTAAGTAATTACCTTTGATTCATAATATCACAGAGTTTCACATCCTCACTAAAGATTCACTCAAATCACTCGAGGTGTTTAAAGACAATAATTAAGCACTCAATAGTCAATAATGAAGAGTCATTACCATAGGCTTGCATGAAAATCAAATCTCCACCACTATAAATTGAGATGAAACATCAATCAAAAGGTCTTTAGAGGGTTGTAACGTGGCTTTGGTTAGAGGGTGTGGTCACAAACTGAAAGAAAGGGTTAGAATCGAGATTGAATTGTAACTAGAAAAATGGCTAGTCATCAATTATGTACAGTAGAGCTTTTTCTCAGAATATGGAATTTAACTTCTTTAGCTCAGAAGATCACTACTACTAATATGTATACATGTATTTTTTTCTTAGAACAAGTCAAATTACAAAATAGAATAAAGCATAGCTAAGCAATTATTACAACTCAAATCTCGACAAAACTAGGGATCAAATTAATTTAAGGGATTTCAACAATAATGAGTTATGGGTTAATATCGAGGGTAAATCAATGAATGGGTTGTTAGGCTCAAGGGGGTTCATTAGGGGTTAATTGTGAAGGTAGGCTTTTATGGAGTGAGTGGGTTAAACCTAAGTGCCTTTATCATGTTGACACATCAAATCTGTAACGCCCCAATTTTCAGGATTTCTGTGTTTCTGTGATTTTTTTAAAATTTGTGTGTGTTCTGGTTGGTTAAAATATATATTTTAGTAGGTTAGTGGGCCTTTGGAAGGCCCAAACTTAAGTTAAATCTGTGGTTGTCTTCGGAATTTTAATTTTATGAACAGGTGATGCAGTTGGCGTTTGGGCTTTTAAGAGTAAAGGGGTAAAAGATGACACAAAAAGGAGTGTGGTGTAGTGGCAAGGTGGCGCCACTTAGGGGACAAGGAAGTGACGCCATAGAGGAAGCAAGGGGTCCAAGGTTCAAGTCTTGGCTCTTGCAATGTATTTTGGTTTTTCTTTTCAATAAATCTGGAAGTAAGTAGGTGCACTTTAAAGTTTAATGTGTTGGGTTTATGACACAAATGAGTTGATGGCCTAGTGGTGGTGGCGTGAGTTGGCATGTGAGAGGACTTTGGTTCGAATCTCTTGGCATGCAAAGGTTGATTATTTTGCTATGTTGAGATGGCAATAGTTGGTGTTGGTTTTAAACTCTGGTGATGGAGGGATCCCACATCGGGAAGCTAACATAAGAGTAGATGAAGATCTGGCTTTAAATAGAGCAAACCATGAGGAGAGTAGGCATACCCTTCTTGGCTGATCCCTTTCACTTTGTGACGTGCTCGTTTGGGTTGGGCGTCAGCTAAGAGTGTTTGGAGCGCGGATTAACTGCAGTCTCCTAACAGGTTTGTATTTCTCATTACTCTAGCAGTAGGACGGCTATCTCGGGTCGCAATGGGCTGAAATGGGCCATGTGGTCCCAATGGGTCCGTAGGCTCAAGTGGATAAGTTGTAGAATTACCGAAATACCCCTATAGGATAGAATTACCGAAATACCCTTGTAGGGTAGAAATACCGAAATACCCATGTAGGATAAAATTACCGAGATACCCTCGTGGGGTAAAATTACCATTTTGCCCCTAGGGTGTTAAATGACTATTTTCCCCTTCGTGCGTAAATGACTAACTTGTGTGATGATTGGGTTAGTTGACGTGGATTTATGTTAGTTATCGTTAATTCGTAAGTCTAATGTGTTAGTGATCGATTGTAGGATTATCGCGTGGGAGATATCGTCATCAATCGTCATCAACCAGGTGTGTAAACGACACCCTCCCTTAGACTGAATGAATATGGTGCATTTGGATGATTAGAGTGCAGAGTGTGCATTTTCGTGCACAACGGTATTTTTGGGCTTAACGGGCCAATAACGGGCCAATGGGCCAACGGGCCGACTTTGGTAAAAAGATGAGGTAAGTACTTCTGATTACTTGGTAAACGTTAGAATGAGCATGAAACCTTAGGAATAGGTAATAATTACTAAAATAACCTTATGCATGCAAAATTACAATTTTACCCCTAGGGTTATTTTTCTAAAAAGCATGATGTTCTATTTCTGTATATGTATGCCATGACATATTATTTCTGTTGCATGGGACATGGGTTTATATTGATGGAGGAAGCATTCTGGCAGTCTCGCTGCAATCTGGTTGCCTCGCCACATATATCTGTTCTGGTGACTTCGTCACAATATCTGGCAGCCTCACTGCAATCTGGTGGCTTCGCAACATATATATATATCTATTCAGGTGGCCCAGCCACAATATCTGTATCTGGTGACTTCGTCACAATATCTGGCAGCCTCGCTGCAATTTTTGTGGTGTGTAGCGGTTGGGTGGGTCAAGTAGTCTCCCCACATGGAGTAAGGCTGGTACGGGAGTGTTATGGATGGCTCTGGGTTGGGATTTCTGCATTCATTATATATTTGTTTTGTATCTGCTATGGGCCTATGGTTTTCATTCTAATTTCTGTACTGGGCCAAGGCCCAGATAAGTCTAACTCTGAGGTTGGATCTGTTTTGGGCTATGGTTGGGTTATGTTACACACTGAGTTTACCGAACTCACCCTTTATTTTCATCTCTGCAGGAAATCTCCAACCGTAGTGGGCTTGGAGCTGTAAGGGATTTAGAGTGGCCACATCATCTGCAAAGTTGGTTTTTCTAAGTTAGTTTATTTTTATTATTTTTATATTCTGATTTAATTTTGGGTTTTAAGTTGTAATAAGGCCGCTATTTAAAATTTTTTTCCGCTATGGTTTTATTTTCTGATTATATTTATACTATGACGAAACTGCTAGTGTTAGGCTGCGTGGGTTTTCAAAATTACTCAACGTTTTCAAGACTCAACAAGCACAACAAATGGATAGCCTAAAGATTGATAAATCGGATTTTCATTCAACCATTGTTTTTACAAGGACCACCCCAATCACTTAAAGCAACGAATGCATACTAACTCGTAAGTCCATGTGACACGTCAGATCTGGCCATAACGTCTAGGCCGGGTTCGGGGTGTTACAAAATCAAATGGTGTGGTCTTGACATGCATAATCAAGTAAGTTCTAGAATAACAATTCAATACTGATGCACTCATAATGAAAGTGAGCATGAAAGAAATAATAGATGCTCTAAAGGCTCAAGATCTCACAAAAATTATGGCTTTTTGATTATTAAACTTGTGAATTCCAACTCAAGATAATACCTAAATTTAGGGAAACAACCTAAAAGTTTTTAATTCCTCAAAAATCAACTTATCATGCTTGATTCCCTAATGTCTTAAAGTTTAAACAATCAATGCATAAATGCCTATGTTTTAATTCAAGATATATCCATAAGAGTCATAAATCAATTAAAATTTATCCTAAACATGATATGAGAGCTTTTCAAGAGAACAAGGAAATCATTCAGGGATTTTTTTGATAGTGAAATGAATACCCCCCACACTTAAGATGTACATTGCCCTTAATGTACAAAGATAGATATATAGAAAATAATATAAATATAAGATAGGGAGAGAAGTGAAACTTCCTGAGTGATGAATAAATTTCCTTGAACTGGAGTTTTGGAGAATAATTGGCGTGAGGGTGGAGGAGGATACTCCGGCGATGGTAGAGGTTCATTAGTCCATAAGTCTTGTGCCAAAAGAATATTATATCTGGTGGTAGCTATGGTTGTGGTCGAGCAGGACATGGCAGTCGTGAAGAACCTTTCCTAGTGGAGTTTCAAGTTCTCGAGTAATAGTGAGCTTTGGAGCTCTTTATAACTGTGATAGAATCAGGAACTCTTTTAGGAAATATATAAGGAAGAGTAAGTACTCAATATGAATTAGCCGAAATTAAAATTGCAAAACAATAATTATAAATCCTAATAAAAATAAGGTGAAAGAAAAATAAAAAGTAGTCTTAAAATAAAATAAAAGTAAAAATATAAAATAATAAATAAAAGTTTTTAAACATATTCATCGCTAGATGGTTCGCGAGGTGGGGGTGGCGATGAGATATGGAGGTGCTTACAAATCTACTGTAGAGTAGCATCAATGTTATCGAAGTGCTAAAAACATTGTTGCTCGAATCGGGTAAGGCGCTTAGAGATGTCAGCGTATGAAGTTGTCGCATGAACTGAACGAGAAGGAGGTGGTGGCTGAGACGGTGGGTCTTCGTGACATGAAGGGACATCATAAGTAATGTCTTCGGGGGCCTCCTCCTCGGTGGATTGGGCAAGACGGTACTGAGGAGGGTAGGTGCCACGTCATTTCTCGATCATCCTCATACTTAGCATGCTCGAGATGCCCTGTGGGGACATCTGGCCCATAAGAGTGAGGGAGGATGATTGGGCTGCTGTGTTGAGGAGCCTGAAGTGCCGATCCAACCGCATCACATAGGGCCTAATGGAGATCACCCCCTTCCTATGCTGCTTCGTCTGATGTTGAATGGCGAGGGCAATAAAATAAGCAAGGTCTATGACATGCTAGTGCGACATACACCATAGAAAGAAGGTGTCGTGAGTGTTGACGACGCCAGTGCTCTCTCACCTTCCAGTTAACGTGTGAGCCAAAATGGCGTGTAAGTACCTCAGAGATGGAGGGAGAGCCGATGCCTTGGAGCGAATAGGATTGTAGGAGGTAGCGTCGGGGGCGAGGGCGTTCCAACACCGTGAAGGATAGTGATGAATGTGGCGATTGAGATCGTGGAGTTCATTCTCCTCTATGAACTCCTCAGTGTAAAGGTCCAATGCGGTTCCGAACTCTGGGACGTTCAATTAGCAAAATAGACTGCTGAGTCGAAATTGGATTGTCCTCGGGTCATCAAAGCAGGCCATCACGGTCTGAAGATAGAACGTTGAGCAAAGTTCCATCGTGAGTTCGAGATATGCCGGCTCGACAATATCAAGGAAAAGCCCTCAAAGGTCGGTGGTGAGGAGGGCCCAAATTGCATCCGTGAGTTAGACTTGTTCTAACGCGGCCTAATCTATACAGCGACCTACTTCCAAGAGTCGGGCCCGTAGAATCTGGAAAAGTTCTTCTTGGGGCCTAATGGGGAACTGCAGGAAAGGGTGAAGAATTTTCGTGGTAAGACCCGAGGAAGATGACGCTCCCTTCCTTTTCTTCGAAGCAGGGATGGCGGCTTTCTTTCCTCATGAAGATGACATGGTGTACCTGTAATGGAAATTGAAGTGGAATGTGAATACTTTCCATGGAGCTTACATATTATCCTATGCTATAACAGCCAAAGTAAATGTGCCAAATAACCCTATAAGAATAAGTAATGGAGATATCTAAAGAATGAATTTGTGTGAGGTTAATAGCGTGAAACCCATAGAAACAATAACCATGAATGAATGTAGCCTAATATACTGACCAAAATAAAATAAAACTTAAAAAAAATACATTTATCTACTATTCTAACTATGAACGTACACGTAAAATAGTCAAATGAAGCATAGAAATCATGAAAGAAGGAAAATAATTTAAGAAGATTGAGATAAAGGAGTAAACAAACACACGAGGGAGGACTTAGGCGTCAAAAATGTGGTTGAAGGCGGCGCACAGGCGTGGAGGAGGCCGTGTGAATCTACAGCGGCTAGGGTTAGGGATTTTGGGTGAGGGAGATGATGAATAGTGAAGGGTATTTATAGATTTTGGGACACACGGCCAGCGAATACACCCGTGTTCCCCAATTTTTTCCCGTGTGATTCGCTAATTTTGAATTTGGGCGCGTCTAACAATTTCCCCACGCCCGTGTACCTTAGGAGTGTTGGTGCACACGGTCGTATCGCACGGCCGTGTCTGTCTTTGTTCGCTTCTCCTACGCCCGTGTATGAAGGTCCACGCCCGTGTTGTTTTGGTAGGTTCTCCCACGGTTGCTTGGCACGGGCGTGACGCACGCCCGTGTTAATTTTACAGGTTAGGCCACGGTTTCCAGGCACGAGCATCTTGAACACCCTTGTTGTTTTGGCAGGTTCACCCACGGCCATGTCGCACGGTCGTGGAAATTTATCGTAACCCGTGTTGGGGAAATCTTTGCCCTGTTTTTACACGGCCTAAGGCACGCTCATGTGCTTGGCCATGTCTGTGGTGGTAAACCTGTATTCAAGAGCTTTGTTAGTACGTTAGGTGTTAAACACTAAACTTTAAAGAAGTTAATACAGTTAGTGCTCGGGTTGCCTTCCGAGAAGCTCTTATTTATTGTCTAAGCTCGACTTACCTCTCCATTGAATGGTCATGGTGGTTCGAGGAGTTTATACTCATCATTCCTGCTATGAATCTCATCAGAATAAGGTTTTAGGCGGGTATTGTTTACCTTAAAAGTGCCAAACTTGGGATAACTTACCTCGACTATACCGAATGGGAAAATGCTAAGTACTGTAAGAGGAATTTCTTCATTCGGTTTGGCAGTGACAATGTGAGGATCTGCGGTATCTAATAAAACTTTATCTCCAACCTTAAGTTGATTTGGAAAGGTATTGAGCTTGTTCTGGCATAGTTTTGGTTTATCCTGTGTTCTCAATTTATGTGTCAGCCATTCATCTAGCTCCTCAATTTGTAGCTTTCGTTCTTCATGAATAGGTCCTCTACTATTGCTTAAAAATGGCTCATGTACTTCCTTCAAACTCATTTCCTGCAAAGTATGTTGCACCATATTGTCAATTTTAGTAGAATGATTTAGACAATCACCTTCAATTCTCAATGTGTTGCCGAAATTGCGAGCTTGAAGGGTAATTGTTTCGTCTCCCACACGAAGTGAGCTCACCTGTGCCAACATCAATAATCGTTCTAGCAGTTGCTAAAAAGGGCCTTCCTAAAATCAAAGGAGTGTTGCTATCCTCCTCTATGTCTAAAACAACGAATTCAACGGGAAATATAAATTTATCGATTTTAACTAGCACATCTTCAGTAATACCCTAGGAAATCTTATAGTTTTATCTGCTAATTGAATGCTCATCCTAGTCTGTCTGGGTTTCCCTTAAACATTTTGTAAAGCATGATGTTAATACTAGCCCCTAAATAAGCTAATACATTATTAACATCTAAACTACCAATTAAGCAAGGAATCGTCAAACTCCCTAGATTTTTTAGTTTGTTGGGTAGTATATTCTGTAGAATAGCTGAGCAAACTGCGTTTAGCTTTACATGTAAAGCCTCGTCCAACTTCCGCTTATTTGCTAAAAGCTCCTTTAAATATTTCATTGCGTTTGACATCTGCGATAGAGCTTTAATAAATGGTACGTTAATATGTAATTTTTTTAATAGTTTAAGGAATTTACCAAATGGTTCATCTGAGCGGTCTTTCCTTGTCGCATTAGGGTATGGCAAACGAGGTTTGTATTCTGTACTTTCCGGTTTCTGCTCATTATGGCCTACCTCACCTTTACCTTTGCTTATCTCAGTTTCTTGCCTTGGTTCTAGTTCAAGTGTGACTAACCCTTCCTCATCTTGACTAGTAATCGCGTTGAGTTGCTCCCTTGGGTTAGATTCTGTGTTGCTTGGCAAGCTACCTTGTTGTTGCTCAGAAATCAACTTGGCAAGCTATCCAATTTGAATTTTGAGCCCTTAGATTGATGCTTGTTGATTCTTAAGTGATGTCTCTGTATTCTGAAAACGAGTTTCTGACACTGATATAAACTTTGAGAGCATCTCTTCAAGGTTCGGCTTCTTTCCTGTTGGTAGGGTGGTTGTTGAAAACCCAGAGGATGTTGTGGCCTTTGATTTCCTTGACCTCCCGATGAGAAATTGGGATGGTTCCTCCAACCTGCATTATAAGTGTTACTATATGGGTTATTTTGGGATCTAGAGTTATTGTTACCCATATATTGGACTTGTTCCCCCTCGATGCTAGGGTTGAAGGGTTGATATTCTGTGCATACTCCTCCTTCATTCGATTCGCACCTCATCACTGGATGTACCTGAGTAGAACCAGACAAACCGTCAATCTTTTTATTTAAGAGTTCTACTTGGTTAGATAACATAGTAACCGTGTCGAGGTTGAAAACACAGGCTGCTTTCGTCGGCTTTGTTCTCATAACTTGCCACTGGTAGTTATTTAGTAATATCTCCTCAATAAATTTGTAAGCCGCCTCAGGTGTCTTATTATTGATAGTTTCTCCCGCGGCTGCATCAATCATCTGCCGAGTCGAAGGATTCAGGCCATTATGGAATGTTTGAACCTGTAGCCAAAGCGGTAACCCATGGTGAGGGCATCTTCTTAAAAGGTCCTTATATCTCTCCCATGCATCGTAGAGTGTTTCTAAATCCATCTGCACAAAAGAAGAGATATCATTACATAATTTGGCTGTTTTAGCTGGTGGAAAATATTTTAATAAAAAAATTTCGGTCATTTTTTCCCAAGTAGTGATTGACCCTCGTGGTAACGAGTTCAACCATTGTTTAGCCTTATTTCTTAACGAAAAGGGAAACAACAGAAGGCGAATGGTGTCATCAGAAACGCCATTAATTTTGAAGGTATCGTAAAATTCTAGGAAATTTGCCAAGTGAGTGTTGGGATCCTTGTCCTGCAAACCATCAAAATGAACAAACTGTTGTATCATTTGAATTGTTTTAGGTTTCAGTTCAAAATTATTTGCAGCAATAGCAGGTCTAACTATACTTGACTCAGTTCCTGTTAAATTAGGTTTAGCATAATCATACATAGTGCGTGGAGCAGGATTTTCATTAATAGCAATTGCAGGAGGTAGCGGATTTTCTTGGTTTTCAGCAATCTCCTCGGCTGTGGTTTGAATATCGTCCTCTTGCTCGTTCTCTGTGTATCTTAAGCTTCACCTTATTTCCCTTTGGTTTCTGTGAACTGTACGATCGATCTCACTGTCAAAAAGTAATGGTCCTGACGGGTTTCTTCTAGTCATAAACTATAAGAACCTATCAAAAAAAGGGAAAAGAAAGAATTAATAATAAAAAATAGAATAAAATTTAAATTGCAGTAAAAGTAAATGGCTAAAGTAATAAAAATCGAGGGTTCCTAATATCTTAGTTCCTTGGCAACGGCACCAAAAACTTGATACGTGATATTTGTGACAGGTTTTAAATATTTATAATGAATCATTCTTGAAACTAACTATTATCACGATGACGGCAAGTGTACCTATCGAACAGTAGTATAGCTTTAGCAAGACCAAATTGTCGAACCCAAAGGAACTAAAAGTACTAGTAATAACTGTCTTTTTATTATCTAGCCTAAGAATAATAGGGTTTGTTTTAATTAACTAATTAACTAAACTAAGAATTAACAGAAAATAGAATTGGGGAATTACTTTTGGAAAGCTCGATTTATTGAGACAATACCTAAGGAAAAATCCACCTAGACTTCACTTGTTATTTGACTCTGAATCGGATGATTTATTCATTTGACTTGATCCGTAGAAATCCTAAGTTATATTATTATCTCTCTTGAGACTAACAACGTCTAACCCTAGTTTGAATAATTGAAATCTCTTTCTAATTAACTCCCTAAGGTTGCATTAACTCGATCTATGGATCCTCTTACTAGGTTTCACCCTAATCTGGCAAAATCTTGTCACCCTATCTCTAGGCGCGCAACCAACTTTGCTTAATTATGACAAATGTACTCTAGACAGGGTCTATTTCTCCTCTGAATAAGAGCTTAACCTGAATTAATATCCTGGAATATCAAAAGAAGAATTAAGAACACATAATTAAGAACAAGTCAAATTTTTATCATACAATTTAGATAATAGTAACAAGATCTATCTTAAGTTTCATTCCCCTTAGCTATTTAGGGGTTTTAGTTCATAACTAAAAAGGTAAACATCTCATAAGAATAATGAATACAAAACATAAAGAAAAACTCAAAACTCCTGAAGGGAAATTGAGGGGAGATCTTCATTCTTGAAGATGAATCTGCCTTCTGAGATGGATCAATCGGCTTTCCTTAAACAGTTCCCTGATTCCTTCTCTGTATGTGTGTTTTTCCTCCTCCTCTAAGGTGTATTTATAGGCTTTAGAAAACCTAAGAACCCTCAAAATTGGCCTTTTCCAAATTGGACTAACCTTGGGCTTGGCAGGAACATGCCGGTCTACGATTGCTTAAGGCCGTGGTCAAGCCTGTTAACTAGGCACGAGCGTGTGGTCCACCTGTGTGATTTGTACTTCGATTCTGCCAAATTGACACGGCTGTGTGGTCTATCCGTGTGAGGAGGTCCAGGACGTGTTGATTTCGTACGTTGGCCCATTTTCTCCATTTTTGGCTCATTTCTTTTCCTTTCACTCTCCTATGCTCACCTAAGCAGAAAACATGAAATTAAGGCATTAAGAGCATCAAATTCACCAATTTTAAGGAAAAATCATCCTTAAAATGTGCTAAGCATGGGATAAAAATATGTATGAATTACGGTTTATCAGCCACTTATCCCTTGGGCCAGTAGGCTCTTTCTGTCATGTTTTGTCCATATTAATTTAAAAGCTTACAGCCTAGAGATAGTGCCTATTCCTTAAAAAACAGAACTTTTTTGCACTTGCTCAGGCTTGAACCCAAGACTTCTCAAATACTCCCAAAACACACAGAACACTTAACCACTGAAGCAGATACGCAATTGTGTCATATTCTTACACAACTAAATATTTATGTGTAGTCTCCTAACTGCACCCACTCAAGGCTTAAAACTTCTAGGCCCAAAATTTGGGGTGTTACACCCCTAGGGAGTACGTAATCGTGCCGGTACACACTCATGCAGTAACAACCTTTGGCCAAATTCATTTTTCTACGCTTGCATTGTAGTGTTCCCTCTTTAACATTTCACAATACACCCACTTTGTAGTGTCTCTTATTCATAACTATATATATAAGCAGTTGTAAAAGGCAGATTCATTCAAGATTCAAGGAATGCCACTAGTCATCTATTACTAATGCAACCTAAATCATTGATCAAAAAATTGAAGATACAACATTTAGTCAAATTTATCCAACTCATTCATCGATAATTCACATGATTCAAGAATTAATTATCGAATGGAACATAAATTTTCAAACACATTTGTGTTACCACAAATAAACCTTGCATGCATCATAAACTCAAAATAAACCCCATATACATTCCCTTAAACTTAAATTTTGCACTATTCCCAATGCACTATCATTAAAATGTGATGACAATACAAATGCAATAGCAATATGCACTAACAAAATGAAAATTACAACTACATGCAATGCATGAATACCACAGCTAAAACTTAAAATAAACTAACTCAGTTTTCCTCGGCCATTAATGTGGCTGCATGATGTTTCTTCTTCCTCCTCTTTTTCTCGTCCTGCTTGCGCTTTTTATCTTTGGAGCACTTTCTCTTCTTTTCTTTAGGCATTGCACGATCCTCGGATCGCTCCTCAATTTTTGACGCTATTTCGGCATCATCGGCTACTTCCTGTGCAGGAGGGTGACCTTGAGTTGTCCTGTATAGACCACTAGTGCCAATGAGTTGTAGTGTTTCTCACTGGTTACATTTATAGCTTTCACCAGTCTAGCTCCATCTCACTTCAGATTATCAGTAGTTGCACCCACAATCTCTGATTCATTCACAATATTCTCAGTAGATTCTTTCTCAGTATTTTCTTCCTGGACCTTCTCGTTCACAACTGCAACACGGACTTCCTCCTCTCCCACATCAACTTCTTCCTCAATAGTAGGCACCTCTTGACCAGCAATGAAATCACCATCGACCAGGCTATCAATCCTTCATATACATTCCTCAATGTCCATTGAGTCCTCTTCTATCTCATTATCAGACGCGTGCATAATGGAAGGGGATTCCACCAATCTATCTTAGGCCCCTAAGTTATCTTCCTCGGATGAGGGTTCATAATCTTGGATGATCGATGGGAACATTGGAAATTCTAGGAATAAAGTCGGGCTTAACTGACTTAATGCAGTTACAATAGAGTTGTTATATGCCTTGGTATAAGCGTAGAAAAAATTTTGTGATCTCTCCGTCCTTTATTATAGCGACAAGCCTGATCTACTTATTGCTGATGAAATTGGCCAACTTCTCTATATCCTACATATGGCGCAACAATGATGTCTCTGCAGTTAGGTTTGTTCCTTTGGTTTCTGCCATGGTTTTGCCTTTCCTTGTCTTGATAGTCTCTGCCTCCTTCATTGTCAGTGCATCTTTCCCACGAGTCATTATTTCAATATAGGCTTCATTTATCGGACCCTTATTCTCTAAGATCTCTTCATCATCACGGGCCACGATCTCTTTCTGTTGGCATAGTAGCATCACCAACGACGGGAAAACCAAAATTCTAGTTTGCCTTGCGGTGCAGTCAGCAATTTCCTGGTGGAGTATTGCGCTGACATCAGTCTTTCTACCCTTGACAATTGAATGTATCAGGCACATTCTATCGAGGTTAATTGTGGTGCTGAGTAGAGGGTAGTAGCTTGCAGTTGACAAAATGAAACCAAATTTTGCTTTGCAATGTCAGAAAGCGGCAGTGCATTGTATAATTCTTTTGATGTGAACCCATCCACAACGTTCCTTCGACACATAAATCCTTCACCAACAGGTCCCTTTTGTCGTCGGTGGTATCTTTAATAAACTCAGAATGTTCATCTACATCCACTTTAGTGTTGTACAGCTCATTGATTTTTTTAGCATCCCATGGGATTAAGCCTTCTCGAACAAAGATAAACTCTAACTCATGGTCATAAAGGTTATCGTAAAACTCACGTACCAATGAAGGAGAATAGCTTCCAGGATGAGTGCAAAAAGTCTCCCTCTTCAGCTTAAAGATGGTTGTGTAGACTTGCTTGCCCAAGTCTTACTGTTGCGAAAGGAGAATGCCCTGTTCTGGGTGGAAATGTCACTTCAAAATGTTGTCTTGAAACTGGTCCTTCACCACTTTCATTAAAAAGATCATCGGCTCCTTTTTCTCCTTTGGCCTGGAGGATTCTGATTCACGAACTGCAGTTGTAGAGGATGAGTGTTCTTTAATAAGCTTGGTGGCTTTCTTGATTGATCCTCTTATTCTTGCCTTATTTTGTTTGTCTTGTGGAGTGAAGATGTTTTAGAGTTGTAAAGGTACGAGCTTGATGAGAAGAAAGTGAATAAAAATGGCTCTTTGTATGTGTTACAGTCGACATAGTGAAGGGGGTTTATAGTGAGTGAAAGAAGAAGATGGAAAGGCGTGACTTTTGTGAAGTGATATAAAGTTGGTGGGAATAATTACATCCAATAAGAATTACGCCTATTCAGATAGATTAGACGACTACATGACTTTTTATCAAACGATGGGATCTAAAATTTCTAATTCGCTCTCATTCTTAATAAGTCATAAGTGACAGTACTATAGTATAAATTGTGTTGACAATAAAGCCCAAGTGCGTCAACAATGGTACCTAATTATTCTAAAAAAATAAAATAAAATAAAATAAAAAATAAAACAAGCTTGAACAGAAAAACAACAAAAAGATAAAATAAAATAACATAATGATGAATTCAATAAAAATTAAAAATTTTCGACCAATTTAATGGTCTCTACCTGGTTTTGATTAACATTCCCAAAATAATGTTTCAATCGCCAGCCATTCATTTTGAACTAGTATCCATCATCTAAATCTCTGATTGTGACTACACCATGAGGAAATACTTCGACAACTTCAAAAGGTCCAGACCAACATGAGCGCAATTTACCCATGTGTAGTTTCAGTTTAGAATTGAATAATAAAACTTGTTGACTCGCGATAAATTGTCGCTGCAAAATAATTCTGTCATGCCATTATTTTGTCTTTTCCTTGTAAATTACAGCATTTCCATAGGCATTTTGCCTAACTTCCTCTAATTTAATGATATCCAATAGCCTTTTCTTTCTAGCAACTTCATAGTCCATATTCACTTGCTTAATTGCCCACATTGCTTTGTGCTCCAGTTCAACTGGCAAGTGACATGCTTTCCCAAAAACAAATTGATACAGTGACATCCCTAATGGAGTTTTTTATGCTGTCCGCAATGCCCATAAAGTGTCATCCAATCTAAAAGACCAATCTTTCCTAGAAGGGTTCACAACCTTCTCAAAAATATTTTTATTTTTCAGTTTGATACTTCGGCGTATCCATTAGTTTGCGGATGATAAGTACTAGCCATTCTATGATTAACTCCATATCTCTTTAGTGCAGCTGCCACTTGGTTGTAAAGAAAATGTGTACCCTGATCACAAATCAATGCCTTTGGTGTGCCAAAGTGGGTGAGTATATGCTTG
Source organism: Gossypium hirsutum (assembly GCF_007990345.1). Taxonomy (NCBI): domain Eukaryota; kingdom Viridiplantae; phylum Streptophyta; class Magnoliopsida; order Malvales; family Malvaceae; genus Gossypium; species Gossypium hirsutum. Next base: position 49,590,419 of record NC_053429.1, on the reverse strand, counting down.
TGAAAAAATTTAAGCACTATATTTGCATCATCCTTTGGGACTGCAACAGCTTCAACCCACTTCGAGACGTAGTCAATAGCTACTAATAGATAAAGATTTCCAAATGAATTTGGAAATGGTCCTATAAAATCCATACCCCAAACATCGAACAATTCAACCTCCATAATTGGCTGCTGCAACATTTCATTGCGTCGGGATATAGAGCCAGTGCACTTACACCTATTGCATTGATTGACAAAATTGTTGGTGCCTTTGAATAATGAACGCCAGAAGAATCCTGATTGGAGAATCTTAGTAGCAGTTCGCATGCCACCGAAATGCCCTCCACTAGGAGCATCATGATTGAAAGGATCTTCTATTTTGGAACATAACATCAAATGATGTTGTCATTATGCCTTGAATAAGTACGGCTCGTTCCACAAACTAGATAATTAACCTAATCAGCATACCAAGGGGTTGCATCTACAGCAAATAACTTCTCATCTGGGAATGCGTCGACAATTTGAAGTATGTTTCTATCTTTGCTACCAACTTCTAATCGAGATAGATGGTTATACCAGAATCAGAATCATCAGAATCATGCTGCCTCTATACTACAACTTGGTTATACCAGATTGGATAACACACAAATTTTTGTTCTTATTCAGATAGCTGTCAGGTGCGGCGATAATTCTGGGTGCAATCTGAAAATACTAATGCAGTGAAATTGGTACCAAAACATGACAAAATTAAAGATAAATAGGCTGAGATCCACTTAGTTATACAATGCAATTTGTTGAACTGAAAATGGTAAAATATGTGCTAAAGATAACTAAATGGGGACAAATTAACCAATAAGTAAGGAGAAAACAAATGCTCTTTCTAGTACTATAAATAAGCTCTCCATTTAGCAATTGAACACAAATCAACACCTTTCCTCGAAGATGAAATTGCAATGTAGCCAACCAAAACAAAACGAAACAGGCCAGTACATTTTGTATAAAGCTTGAATACAAAGCAAAGAATAACAATTAAAATGTTTCTTCTTTGTAATCTATTTTGGTAACCGCTAAAGGTTCGACATGGTTCTACCTAAGGTAGGCTCTTAGGGTTCATTAAATGTGGTTTGGTTCTAAAGTAAAGTAGATTCCTCAATCATCACCCATTATAGGTTCATATGAACCGAATTCAGTTCAGGGGAATATATTTCCTTACGGCCGCACAGAGGTGAAGACCTCACGAAGGAATAGCTTCTCATTCCCACTTAAGAAGGGAAGAAGAGAACGTTTAATTCATGCAATATGTGAAAACAAACAATGAGAAGCTATAGAACCCATAAAATAGATGTATTAGATCGATATGTAACCCGAGATAATAAAGACATTATTTACCACCAAAATAAAACATGAAGGATGAAATGCAAGGAAGGGATCGTCAAATTAAATTGAATTATCAATCTTCAACAAAAATACTAAAAAGTAATCAACTCACGGCTTGACTCTCTTATTCAATCCCCAATGGAGTCGTCAAGCTGTCGAAACCTTTTTGGAAATCGACTTGTTATTTTTAAAAAACAAAGATGGAGTCACCACCAATCCTTTTTATTTGTTTTGATTAGATCACTTCGGAACTTAATCATTTTAAAAAAAGGGGTCAAATTTACTAAAACGATATATTTTTAGTCTACAAAATCCAGGAAGTGGGTTCGGGAGTCGGTTACGTATGAGGAAGGATTAGCACCCTCATAACGCCCAAAATTGGTACCTAGTTGATTACTTGATTTCTTAGCGTCGAAAATTGAGAATTTGAAGAGAATTTAAAATGCGATCCCCTTTTACATGATGTTATTTGATGGCATTGAAATTGTCACTATCTAAATTAAATTCTATAGATGAGGCTTTCTTATTTCGTGTGACAGCCCTAAAGTGACCCTAGTCGAAAAGCGGTTTTGGGACCGCTAAACCGAGTCACCAAATTATTTGAATATGATATTTATTGTCTAAAGTATGTGACTATGAATGTGTGAAAGTTTTAAGCTTCGATTTAGTAAATTGCATGTGAATTTAGTTAATAGGACTTAGGTGTGACACTTTTGAAATGTGATAGGTTAATCTATAAGGATCAATTAGTGCATGAAATCAAAGGGTGGACTTGCATGTCAATTTCCCCCCCTAATTAGTAGTGGCCAGCCATGAGCATGAGGGTGGACAAATTGTTATGGCTAAAACATGTCATAAACATGTTGGGTTTATGTTTTATGTTAGGAATAATAAAATAAAGAACATGGGCAATAAAATATTAGTGTTAGTAGGAGGAGAAACAAAAAAAAATGTGTGTGGTTGTCCCCATTGTGCCGTACCTAGAAGAAAAAAAAATAAAAAAAAAGCTCTCATGTTGTTCTTGGCCGAATAGAAGAAAGAAAAGAAAGAAATGGAGCTTTGAGAAAAATCGGCTATGGAAGGTTGTTAGACTAAGGTATGTTAATGTTGCTTTGAAAGTTCATACATCCCTTGGATGATTAGTCTAAATTCTAACTATCTCATGGATGGATTTGGGGTTATTAGAGAGTTAGTATTCAACTAAGAGGCTTCAAAAGTTTCAGTTGAAGCCTTGATACTATTAGCATGTTAGCTATATGGATGTGTTATGATGCTTGAGGTGTTAGATAAATTTGAACTCATCACCAAGTTCTTTAAGCAACCCAAGTTAAAAGTTTCGGTATTGAGGTATCTTGAGCATTCGGCCATGGTAGGAAGTAGAAGAAAAGTATGGTTGTTGTTAGATGAAGTAGAGTCTAACAAATGAGCACATATGTGCATTAGTTGCTAGATGGAGAAGAATCAGCTAGCAAGTTGTGTGCTAAGGCCGAATATAATTTTGAACATTATTGAGTAATGTATGTGTTTTGGAATTGATGGAATGGAGAGTATGCTTAAATTGTGTTATGAACAATTATATGTTAAATCAAGGTTTGCTAAGCTAGCTATTAAGGTGAAGTGCAAATGTTAGTATTTGACTTCTAGTGTATATATGTGTATTAGCCGAGTTTTGAACTTAAAACGAATTGGTATTTAGTCAATACAAGTAACCATAATTGTAGAATGTATTAAGTGTTGCAATCGGTCTCAACATAGACATGCATATTCGACCATAGAAAGAAGATTGGTGTTGCATGTATTCGGTTAGAGGCAAGCATATTGATGCTTTTAATTTGGCTTAGACAATCGGCTAAAAGGGAGTGTGGGTTAATATGTTGAGTTGATTCATGATTTCATATGTATGTGACTTTAATGTCTAATGTATATATATGGGCTAAGTACTTTGAGTTCCTCTTTTCGATGCTCAAATGATTAAATCAATTTATTTGTTAAATTAAGCTCAAGAGCAAAGGAGAACTAAATCCGATAAAGGGAAGGAAAAAATGGTCGAATAGCCATCGGAATCGTTCGACAACATCTGAGGTAAGTTTTCAAGTAACGAGACTTAGTTTACGATTTGATTAAGTCATGACGTATGAGCATAACAAATATACGGTGATATGATGATTCTACTTGAATTATATGTTGAGTTAATTAGTCTATACGTATGACGGGTAGCCGTATGTGCATAGAGATCGTGTCATAAAGCAAACCAGAACCATGCTGTTTGTATGTGGCTAGTGAGCCGAAAATGGGATTGTTTAATACGTGACTTGTGTTTGAACTCTAATTATGAAAATGAAATATAGATGTGTCATGATTTATTGATATGTGCATGAATATTTAGATGATAACCGGGCTAAGTCCCGAAGGCATTTTGCGCTAGTGACTAGTTACGGGCTAAGTCCCGAAGGCATTTGTGCGAGTTATTACATCCGGGCTAAGTCCCGAAGGCATTTGTGCGAGTTACTATATCCGGGCTAAGTCCCGAAGGCATTTGTACGAGTTACTATATCCGGGCTAAGTCCCGAAGGCATTGGTGCGAGTTACGATATCCGGGCTATGTCCGAAGGCATTGAGCGAGTAGCTATATCCGGTTAAATCCCGAAGGTACTTGGCTTGGGAATGAGCGACCTTGCTGTAATAGTTTCAATTAATATGCTCGTAAAATCCCAGCAATGAGGTATGTCTCGTATATGCATTGAATTAGTTGATCCCTTACAAATAGTATTAGCTCAGTCGATAAATGAGCTACCGGCCTTTGGCTAAGTTGATCTTTTGTGTATGAATATAAGGGTTGGTAATGTGAAGTAAGTATGATATTGAGAATTTGTGCATATGAAATTATCCGTTTAGCCATATGAATGCTACATTTTAGTTGTGTCTAATTTCATGGCTCAAAACTTACTAAGCATTAAATGCTTACTCCGTTTCTTTGAATCTCTGTTTTATAGATTTTGGTTCGTCAGCTATTGGACTCGGGATTGTTGAAGTCGAAGTCATCTACACTATCAAAGCCCCTTTTGGTACACTTTTGGTTGAACTTTGAAATGTCATGTATAGGACTACCCGCTTTGTTGTTGGTCATGGACCCTTTGGTTTTGTATAAATTTGGATAGCCATGCGAAAATGGCTTATATACACTTTGAGCTTAGTATTATAATCGTCTTGTATGATGTTCGTTAAGAGGTATGGAAATGTTTGGGAACGATTAGCCATTGGAATGGTTAATCATGATCATATTTTGTGCTATATATGCTAAAGGGCTAGTTGAATCATGGAAACTATGTAATAGGTAAAGTATACCTTAAAAATAGATGCTAATAGTAGCAGTGATGTGAATGTGAAAAATCACTAAAAATAGTAGGAATGGAATTAAATAGTGAATAAATTATGTAATCGAACCTTGATGAATCTATTTTCATAGGAAAGTAACGAAATGATCATATGAACGGTATATTATGAGATATTTAAGTTTTAACGAAACAGGGCCAGAACGATTTCTGGAGTCCCTGTTCCGACTTTGGAAATTCATTATAATTTAACCAGAGATAATTAGAAGTCATTCCATAAATGTATAGATTACTTTTTGAGACTAGTTTCTATAGAAACAAACGGCATCAGTATTGAAGCCCTGTACAGGGAGATATCCAAGTCGTAATGCATGAAGGTCAGAATAGTCGAACCCTGTAACAGGGGAGATTTTAACTAATAAAATGTACTTATTGGCTTGACCAAAAATTCTAGAAAAAAATTTGTAGATGGATATATGAGTCTAGTTTCAGGAAAAATTTACAAAACTAGTTTTCGAGTTTTGGAACTCGAGATATGATTTTTAAGGTGACAGTGACGTAATTAGCCAGCTCGTCTGAAAATTTTAAAATGGACTGTGCAAATAAGCGAATTAAGTCTGTTAACCCCTCGTGTCCGACTCCGGAAACGGTATCGGGTACGGGGTGTTACAATTAAATTGGTATTAGAGCTATGGTTTAGTCAATTCTAGGACTACCGTAATACGTTTGGGTCTAGCTATACATGCCATTTTGTGATTATTTGATAGTGTGGTGATTTCTGACATTTGCAAATGTGTTTATTTATAGTAATGGATCCCGATCCCGACCGAGCGGTAGCTGATGATCTTGAGAGTGTAGCGCCTGCTCCCGCACAAGGGACAGCGCCGGCGGACTCTCAACCTATTGCTAGTAATCCGAATGATGAAGCTAGACAAGCTTTTTATAGGGTGATGAATGATTGGTTTAACCAATACATTCGAACTAATACGGCTATTCCACAACCTCCATTCCCGACTAATACCACCCCCGCACCTACAATACCTCCGGCAACCGACCAAATAAGGTCAAATAAGCCCCCAGTTGACAGAATCCGAAAACACGGGGCTACTGAATTTAAAGCTACGGACAGCGATGATGCTGAGCAAGCTGAGTTTTGGTTGGACAACACTATTCGGGTACTCGATGAGCTATCTTGCACACCCGATGAGTGCCTAAAGTGTACTATCTCCTTGCTACGTGATTCTGCCTACTATTGGTGGAATACGTTGACTTCTGTTGTGTCCAAAGATCAAGTAACTTGGGAGTTTTTCCAAACCGAGTTTCGAAAAAAGTATATCAGTCAGAGATTCATGGATCAAAAACGGAAGGAATTTCTTGAACTTAAACAAGGTTCCATGTCGGTTACCGACTATGAACGAAAATTTGTGAGGCTTAGCCGGTACGCGCGAGAATGCATTTCTTCAGAAGCTGTGATGTGTAAACGTTTCGAAGATGGACTGAATGATGATATAAAGCTGTATGTTGGCATTTTAGAAATCTGAGAATTTGTGGTACTTGTCGAGCGAGCTTGCAAAACCGAGGAGCTCAGTAAGGAGAAAAGGAAAGCCGATGTGGGAGCAAAGGAGTTTCGTAAGAGATCTTCAGGAAAGCTCTTTCAACAGTCATCGAAGAAATTTAGAGATAATTTAGGCTGGTCTAGGGACACTCTGGGTTTTTCTAGACGAGATCGCGATCGGCCCCCTGTGAGTACACGCGTCACTTCGATCGCCAGTGTTGGAAATGATCGTCGAGACAGAACGGAGTGCCAGTATTGTGGTAAATGGCATTCGGGGAGTTGTAAATTTCATGACCGCTCCTGTTACAAGTGCGGATCAGTTGACCACTTCATTAAAGATTGCCCGAGGTTGTCTAAACAGAATGTAAATCAGAGTGGGAAACCGGGTGCTACCACTGCTCGAGGTAGACCATCTAGAAATACGGGCAATGCTAGTGGTGGTCAGAGAGGATCTCGAGATGCTACGACCAGATCTGAGGCTCGTGCTCCTGTTAGGGCTTATGCTATACGCGCACGCGAGGATGCTTCCTCGCCAGATGTTATTACCGGTACTTTTACTCTATTTGATACTAATGTGATTGCTTTGATTGACCCTGGTTCTACTCATTCTTATATATGTGAAACCTTAGCATCCAGTAAGACTTTACCTATTGAGTCTACTGAGTTCGTAATTCGGGTGTCAAATCCCTTGGGTCGTTACGTGCTTGTCAACGAAGTGTGTAAGAAATGTCTCCTAGTAATTCGAGGTTCCTGTTTTTCGGCGGACTTGATGCTTTTGCCATTTGATGAATTTGATGTTATCCTCAGTTTAGATTGGTTGACCGTGCATGATGCGGTTGTGAATTGCAAAAGCAAGACTATTGATTTGAGGTGCACAAATAACGAGATAATCCGAGTTGAGTCTACGGACTTAAAGGGGTTGCCAGCTGTAATATCATCAATGTTGGCCCAGAAATATGTAAGAAAGGGGTGTGAAGCATACCTTGCGTATGTACTTGATGACAAAGAGTTAGAAAAGAAACCCGAATCTGTGCCGGTGGTTTGTGAACACCCGGATGTTTTTCCCGAGGAATTACCGGGTTTACCACCTGTTCGGGAGGTAGAGTTTGGTATTGAGCTTGTACCTGGGACTACACCGATTTCGATAGCTTCGTATCGTATGGCACCAACTGAGTTAAAAGAGTTGAAAGCTCAGTTGCAAGAATTGACGGATAGAGGTTTCGCTCGACCAAGTTTCTCACCTTGGGGTGCACCAGTATTGTTTGTGAAAAAGAAGGACGGAACCATGAGGTTGTGCATCGACTATCGTCAGCTGAATAAGGTGACAATAAAGAATAAATATCTGATGCCACGTATTGACGATTTGTTTGATCAACTAAAAAGAGCCTCAGTGTTTTCAAAGATAAATTTGAGATCGGGTTATTACCAGTTGCGAATTCGAGATTCGGATATACCCAAAACTGCTTTCAGAACGAGATACGGTCACTATGAGTTCTTAGTGATGCCGTTTGGGCTCACTAATGCCCCTGCAGTATTTATGGATTTGATGAATCGGATCTTCAGACCGTATTTGGATCGGTTTGTAGTCGTGTTTATCGATGATATTTTGGTTTATTCGAGAAATGAAACCGATCATGCTGAACACCTGGGATTAGTGTTGCAAATTTTACGGGATAAGCAGTTATATGCTAAGTGCAGTAAGTGTTCGAGTTGGGTATTCGAGTTGACCCGAGCAAAATTTTAGCCATACTTAACTGGAAGCCTCCGAGAAATATTACTGAGGTTCGGAGCTTTTTGGGACTTGCCAGTTACTACCGACGGTTTGTGAAAGGTTTCTCGATGATAGCCACACCAATGACGAAACTACTTCAGAAGGATGTTAAGTTTGAATGGACAGAAAAGTGTCAGAAAAGTTTCGAACAATTGAAAACTCACTTGACGGAAGCTCCAGTACTAGTGCAGCCCGAATCAGGCAAGGAGTTCGTCATTTATAGTGATGCATCCCTACTTGGGTTGGGTTGCGTATTGATGCAAGAAGGTCGAGTTGTGGCCTATGCGTCGAGACAATTAAAGCCACATGAGAAAAATTATCCTACCCATGATCTCGAACTAGTTGCCATCGTATTCGCTTTGAAAATATGGCGACATTACTTATTCGGTGAGAAGTGCCATGTATTTTCGGATCACAAAAGTCTCAAATATTTGATGACCCAAAGAGACTTAAATCTGCGACAAAGACGTTGGCTCGAGTTGTTAAAAGATTATGAGCTTGTCATTGACTATCACCGGGGAAAGGCTAATGTGGTTGCAGATGCCTTAAGTCGTAAATCACTGTTTGCTTTACGAGCGATGAATGTACACTTGTCTGTTCTATTCGACAATGTGTTAGTAGCGGAATTAAAGGCCAAACCATTGTTGATTCATCAAATTCGTGAAGCTCAGAAATTCGATGATGAATTGGTTGCAAAACGGGCTGAATGTGTTCCGAATATGGAATCAGAGTTTCAAATTGATGATGACGATTGTTTGAGGTTCAGAAGTCGGTTGTGTGTTCCAAGAAATTCAGAACTCACTTCGATGATGCTGAACGAAGCTCATTGTAGCCGAATGTCAATTCACTCGGGGAGTACGAAAATGTACAACGATCTGAGACGTCAGTTTTGGTGGCATGGTATGAAACGAGACATTTCCGATTATGTTTCGAAGTGTTTAATATGTCAGCAAGTGAAGGCAGAACATCAAGTGCCTACGGGTTTACTTCAGCCGATCATGATACCTGAATGGAAATGGGATCGAGTCACGATGGATTTTGTATCTGGGTTGCCATTGTCGACAAGTAAGAAAGATGCGATTTGGGTTGTTGTTGATAGACTGACTAAGTCGGCTCATTTTATCCCCGTACGTACGGATTTTTCATTGGATAAACTAGCTAAATTGTATGTTTCTCAGATTGTGAGATTACACGGGGTACCGATTTCTATTGTGTCAGATAGAGATCCGATATTCACCTCGCGATTTTGGAAGAAATTGCAAGAAGCTTTGGGTACCAAGCTGCATTTTAGCACCGCTTTTCATCCACAAACCGATGGTCAATCCGAGCGGATAATTCAGATACTTGAGGATATGTTGAGATGTTGCATCCTCGAGTTTAGTGGTTCATGGGAGCAGTATTTACCTTTGATTGAATTCGCTTACAACAATAGTTTTCAATCAAGTATTAGGATGGCACCTTACGAGGCTTTGTACGGGCGTAAATGCCGTACGCCATAGTTTTGGACCGAGCTCGGTGAAAGTAAAATTTTCGGAGTGGATTTGATTAAAGATGCTGAACAGAAAGTAAAAATAATTCGTGAAAGTCTGAAGGCAGCATCAGATCGTCAGAAGTCGTATGTGGATTTAAAACGAAGAGATATTGAGTATCAGGTGGGAGACAAAGTGTTTCTTAAGGTCTCACCTTGGAAAAAGATACTCAGATTTGGCCGTAAGGGCAAACTGAGTCTGAGGTTCATAGGGCCATATAAAGTATCCGAACGAATTGGTCCAGTTGTGTATAGATTGATTTTGCCCCCTGAACTTGAAAATATTCACGACGTCTTACATGTTTCGATGCTTCGACGTTATAGATCTGATCCATCACACGTAATTATCCATCAGAGGTTGAAATTCAATCCGATATGAGTTATGAAGAAGAACCGATTCGTATCCTAGCTCGTGAAGTGAAAGAGTTGCGAAACAAAAGGGTTCCGTTAGTAAAAGTGTTATGGCTCAAACATGAGATGGAAGAAGCTACTTGGGAACCTGAGAACTCTATGAAAGAGCGATACCCAAACCTATTTACCGGTAAGATTTTCGGGGACGAAAATTTCTTAAGTGGGGGAGAGTTGTGACAGCCCTAAAGTGACCCTAGTCGAAAAGTAGTTTCGGGACCACTAAACCGAGTCACCAAATTATTTGAATATGATATTTATTGTCTAAAGTATGTGACTATGAATGTGTGAAAGTTTTAAGCTTCGATTTAGTAAATTGCATGTGAATTTAGTCAATAGGACTTAGGTGTGACACTTTTGAAATGTGATAGGTTAATCTATAAGGATCAATTAGTGCATGAAATCAAAGGGTGGACTTCCATGTCAATTTCCCCCTAATTAGTAGTGGCCGGCCATGAGCATGAGGGTGGACAAATTGTTATGGCTAAAACATGTCATAAACATGTTGGGTTTATGCTTTATGTTAGGAATAATAAAATAAAGAACATGGGCAATAAAATATTAGTGTTAGTAGGAGGAGAAACAAAAAAAAATGTGTGTGGTTGTCCCCATTGTGCCGTACCTAGAAGAAAAAAAAAGAAAAAAAAAAGCTCTCATGTTGTTCTTGGCCGAATAGAAGAAAGAAAAGAAGGAAATGGAGCTTTGAGAAAAATCAGCTATGGAAGGTTGCTAGACTAAGGTATGTTTAATGTTGCTTTGAAAGTTCATACATCCCTTGGATGATTAGTCTAAATTCTAACTATCTCATGGATGGATTTGGGGTTATTAGAGAGTTAGTATTCAACTAAGAGGCTTCAAAAGTTTCGGTTGAAGCCTTGATACTATTAGCATGTTAGCTATATGGATGTGTTATGATGCTTGAGGTGTTAGATAAATTTGAACTCATCACCAAGTTCTTTAAGCAACCCAAGTTAAAAGTTTCGGTATTGAGGTATCTTGAGCATTCGGCCATGGTAGGAAGTAGAAGAAAAATATGGTTGTTGTTAGATGAAGTAGAGTCTAACAAATGAGCACATATGTGCATTAGTTGCTAGATGGAGAAGAATCAGCTAGCAAGTTGTGTGCTAAGGCCGAATATAATTTTGAACATTATTGAGTAATGTATGTGTTTTGGAATTGATGGAATGGAGAGTATGCTTAAATTGTGTTATGAACAATTATATGTTAAATCAAGGTTTGCTAAGCTAGCTATTAAGGTGAAGTGCAAATGTTAGTATTTGACTTCTAGTGTATATATGTGTATTAGCCGAGTTTTGAACTTAAAACGAATTGGTATTTAGTCAATACAAGTAACCATAATTGTAGAATGTATTAAGTGTTGCAATCGGCCTCAACATAGACATGCATATTCGGCCATAGAAAGAAGATTGGTGTTGCATGTATTCGGTTAGAGGCAAGCATATCGATGCTTTTAATTTGGCTTAGACAATCGGCTAAAAGGGAGTGTGGGTTAATATGTTGAGTTGATTCATGATTTCATATGTATGTGACTTTAATGTCTAATGTATATATATGGGCTAAGTACTTTGAGTTCCTCTTTTCGATGCTCAAATGATTAAATCAATTTATTTGTTAAATTAAGCTCAAGAGCAAAGGGGAACTAAATCCGATAAAGGGAAGGAAAAAGTGGTCGAATAGCCATCGGAATCGTTCGACAACATCCGAGGTAAGTTTTCGAGTAACGAGACTTAGTTTACGATTTGATTAAATCATGACGTATGAGCATAACAAATATACGGTGATATGATGATTCTACTTGAATTATATGTTGAGTTAATTAGTCTATACGTATGACGGGTAGCCGTATGTGCATAGAGATCGTGTCATAAAGCAAACCAAAACCATGCTGTTTGTATGTGGCTAGTGAGCCGAAAATGGGATTGCTTAATACATGACTTGTGTTTGAACTCTAATTATGAAAATGAAATATAGATGTGTCATGATTTATTGATATGTGCATGAATATTTGGATGATAACCGGGCTAAGTCCCGAAGGCATTTTGCGCTAGTGACTAGTTCCGGGCTAAGTCCCCAAGGCATTTGTGTGAGTTATTACATCCGGGCTAAGTCCCGAAGGCATTTGTGCGAGTTACTATATCCGGGCTAAGTCCCGAAGGCATTTGTACGAGTTACTATATCCGGGCTAAGTCCCGAAGGCATTGGTGCGAGTTACGATATCCGGGCTATGTCCCGAAGGCATTGAGCGAGTAGCTATATCCGGTTAAATCCCGAAGGTACTTGGCTTGGGAATGAGCGACCTTGCTGTAATAGTTTCAATTAATATGCTCGTAAAATCCCAGCAATGAGGTATGTCTCGTATATGCATTGAATTAGTTGATCCCTTACAAATAGTATTAGCTCAGTCGATAAATGAGCTACCGGCCTTTGGCTAAGTTGATCTTTTGTGTATGAATATAAGGGTTGGTAATGTGAAGTAAGTATGATATTGAGAATTTGTGCATATGAAATTATCCGTTTAGCCATATGAATGCTACATTTTAGTTGTGTCTAATTTCATGGCTCAAAACTTACTAAGCATTAAATGCTTACTCCGTTTCTTTGAATCTCTGTTTTATAGATTTTGGTTCGTCAGCTATCGGACTCGGGATTGTCGAAGTCGAAGTCGTCCACACTATCAAAGCCCCTTTTGGTACACTTTTGGTTGAACTTTGGAATGGCATGTATAGGACTACCCGCTTTGTTGTTGGTCATGGACCCTTTGGTTTTGTATAAATTTGGATAGCCATGCGAAAATGGCTTATATACACTTTGAGCTTAGTATTATAATCGTCTTGTATGATGTTCGTTAAGAGGTATGGAAATGTTTGGGAACGATTAGCCATTGGAATGGTTAATCATGATCATATTTTGTGCTATATATGCTAAAGGGCTAGTTGAATCATGGAAACTATGTAATAGGTAAAGTCTACCTTAAAAATAGATGCTGATAGTAGCAGTGACGTGAATGTGAAAAATCACTAAAAATAGTAGGAATGGAATTAAATAGTGAATAAATTATTTAATCTAACCTTGATGAATCTATTTTCATAGGAAAGTAACGAAACGATCATATGAACAGTATATTATCAGATATTTATGTTTTTGCGAAACAGGGCCAGAACGGTTTCTGGAGTCCCTGTTTCGACTTTGGAAATTCATTATAAATTAAAAAGAGATAATTAGAAGTCATGTCATATATGTATAGATTCCTTTTCAAGACTATTTTCTACAGAAACAAACGGCATCAGTATTGAATCCCTGTACAGGGAGATATCCAAGTCGTAATGCATGAAGGTCAGAATAGTCGAACCCTGTAACAGGGGAGACTGTAACTAATAAACTGTACTAATTGGCTTAACCAAAAATTCTAGAAAAAAATTTTTAGATGGATATATGAGTCTAGTTTCAGGAAAAATTTACGGAACTGGTTTTCGAGTTTTGGAACTCGAGATATGATTTTTAAGGTGACAGTGACGCAGTTAGCCAGCTCGTCTGGAAATTTTAAAATGGACTATGCAAATAAGCGAATTAAGTCTGTTAACCCCTCGTGTCCGACTCCGGCAACGGTCTCGGGTACGGGGTGTTACATTTCGGGTCAACCGAGATGAAGAGTCATGTCCCGTAAGTTGGGGCATAGGATCTCTAATTCCCAAAAATAAGAATACTCATCATTTAATTATTACCTAAATCCTATATGTTTTGAATTTAATAAGGATGTTCAATTATTTTGGTTTAAGGAGAAAGTCGTACCTTGTAAGTTAGGGGCACAACTTCCCGGATCCCTAAATAAAGAATATTATATTAGATTTAATTATTTCTTATGCGTCGTGTAAAACTGAATATAACATTTAATGCAATGTGCAATTAATTTATTCAAGTATAGTACAAAAATGAATAAACATATTTAAGCATGATACATAATAAGGTTACAGAAAAAATAGCATAAAAAATAATAGTAATCATGCTAGTAAATAATAATACAATTATAATAGAAATAATCATGTTAATCAATGATAATAATATAAATAAATAAAATAATAACTCAAAAATAAAATTGAAGATTGCATACTTTAAAGGGGCTAAAGCATAAATAATAAAACTAAAAGAACCATAAATTAAAAACATAAAATATTAAATAAAGGGACTAAATTGAAAATGTAACAAAGTTTAAAGTATAAATCATAATAAAAGAACATAAAGGATCGAATTATAATAAAATAGAAAAATACAGGGACTCGGAGGGTTATTTTCTTAACCCCTGTACACGTGTCATTCCCTTAGTGGGTCAAGGGACTAATTTGTAAGGAAATAAGAAATTAAAGGGATAAAATATAAAATAAATAAAAAGGTATAAGATGAAATTTAAAAAGAGGAAAAATGCATAAGGGACAAAATAGAAAATAGACCCTTCCTTTTGAAAGCACGTGCATCCTAGATGGATTTGGATCGGGTCATTGGATCGACCCTGAAACGACGGGGTTTTAGGCATCTGAAGCCAAGCCCAAAACGACACCGTTTTAAGGGCCTATATAAATAAAAAATTTATAGAAAAAAATCATTTTTTACCTTGTTTAAAAAAAAACTTTCTCCCCCCTTTTTTCTCTCAACACCTTGTCCCTATACGACCGCAAGGAAGCGAGCTTTTGCCATGGCCACCAGTCATTGGCAATGGAGACCGCTGCCTCCAGTGCCCGAAGTTCCCCAAAACTTCCCCTTTTCGAAACCCTTTTTATGTAAAACACGGATCTGAGGTCAAAATCCCCAAAAATCTGATCAAACTCGACAAGACGAACAAGAAACCTTTCGATTTCTCTACTTCTGACGAAGCCTTGGATGAATCCCAAGGGATGTAGAGGCCATTTCAACACCAGAGGAGGCCACCTGCGACAGTGGCGAAGCAAGGTAAAACAAAAGTTTAAACCTCTTTGTTGTTCTTTTTTTTATGTTAGCTTCGAAAAAAAAGGAACTACCCTTTTTCTTAAACTCTGTTGTGTTTTTTTTCTATTTCATTCTCTTTTCTGTTACAATTGGTTTCAGTTTTTATAGCTGAAATATAATACATGATATTAGTCTTTTTTTTTCTTTTCTCCTTTCTTGTTTTTGCTGTTCTCTACCCCTGGTTTTTGTCTTTGCAGGTAGTGGTGGCAAAGGAAGTGTCAGACCTCGGGCGATGTGCTTGGTAACTTGGCGAAGGCTGCGGGGTTGAAGGGCTAAGGGGAAACTTGGGTTTCTAAAATTGTTTTAGTGTCTTAAGCTTTAGGCTTCAAGTTATTGGGTTTTAGGGTTCAGGTTAGTAGATTGTATTTGGGCTTTATATTTGAGCTTTATACTTGGGCTCTTTGTTTTTTTGTAAATGGACTTTTAGTTAATGGAATTTTTTTTATTTGTTTGCTTTTTTTTCGTTGGTTTGGGCGAAATTGGGCCTCTACTATAGGTTTGGCTCAGTTCTTCAAGTTATTATATAAAGTTAATGTGTGTTATGAAGTGGATGCAGTTGTGTGAATTATTGACGCTGACGTTGGGCATACTATAGCCAAACAAATGATAAGTGAGGAAAAATGTGAAAGATGAAGGAAGAGGGTAAAAGTAAGCTTCATTAAAAATAGAGAGAATTTTTAAAAGATACAAGAATATTCTAGTCCTCCCTTGGAGTGGACTATTTCGGAAACTCAAGGTCAGACGCTTCCAAGTTTCTAGCTTGGAAGAGTTCTCCAGATTTCTTCCACTCCCTCTAAAATTCCTCCTAGCTAGCTTCCGAGGGGCTGTAAACATCGAAGCTAAGGTCTGTAACACCCCTTACTCGAATTTGATGCCAGGATAGGGTTCGTGGCATTACCGGATTTAAACATTCACAAGCATGCAAAACTGGGTCACAAAATTTTGTCCAAAATTAAAACTTTTCAAACACATGCATATCGTCCCTTATACAGGCCTTCGAAGCCTAAAATATACATCGAGGTGGTTCGGGACTAAACCGAGAACTTTCGATAAACTTTGGACAACTTAACAAATTTTCTTGCTTTGGAGAGTCACAAGCTTGTGTGGGTGGGTCGTGTGGTCACACACGCTCGTGTGGCTTGGGACACACCAGTGTCCTCAGCCCATGTAACTCTCTATTTGTGATGTCAGCAAAACAATTTGAACCACACAGCCAGGCCACACACTCGTGTGCTAGGTTGTGTCCTCTACACGGCTAAGACACATGGCTGTGTCTCTACCCGTGTGACTAACACTTAGGGTATTTCCCAAGCCTTTTTGTTGGTTTAATCCTTACATGCTTAAACACTTAATACGCACATACTATAACTTCAATTTGATGGTTTAATATCATTTATTAAAACTCAAAGTAATGTTCGTATGATTACATACATGTGAACCACATACTCGTATAATATCTAGTCTAAACACACCCATTCATATTCTTTGGCTTTACCATTTTAATCACTTTTTATACTCTTACACCATGTTCAATAACATACCATTTACTCTCAATGAAAACAGCAAGCATACATATCATGATATCATCTAATCATAGTAATCAAGTCAAACCATATAACCACTTCACAGGATAATATCACATAACTTGGATAATTAGGCTTACAAGTCATAACCATCATAAGCCACATCTCATGGCTATATACAATGTGCTAATATAAGCCAACATCTTGGCCAAAACATAAGAGCACATATCAATAATTAAGTCTGTATACATGCCACTCACTTGAAGATATTAAGATTCATCAATACTCCAAAGGTGGGAGCTTGATAGTGTGATGCTGCCTCCGACGATCTCCAACCCCAAGCCAACCTGACAACACTAAAGAAATGGAGAGGAAGGAGTAAGCTTATAGCTTAGTAATCCCATATGAAAATAATAAGCGAATTATCAACATGATTCCATGGTAATATAACCATAATTATACTTTTACTTATATTCTGATCATGCTGTTTTCTAGAGTCATAGTCACAAAATTATTTATATCTAGAGCTATCCAAATCAAGATCCGCTAATTTTCCCTAAAACTAGACTCACATATCTTCTTATCATAAAATTATCAGAATTTTTTGTCTAGTCAATAAGTACAGTTTATTCTTTAAATTTACCCCTATTCTGTTGTTTGACAGCTTTGACCCTTCTTTACTAAAAATTGATTATCTCGTAGTACGACATTCGATTAATGTTCTAGTCTATTTATCTTGAAAATAGACTCATTAAGGATTTATTCATATAAATTATAACCCATAATTATTTTTCTAAAATTTTTAGTGATTTGTCAAAGTTGAGACAGGGGAGCCCGAAAGCACTCTGCCTCTATCTCACAAAAGTTCAAATATCTTATAATATGAAACCCTTTTGCTTACATTGTTTTCCTATGTGAAACTAGGTTCAATAAGATTTAATCTCATATCTTATTTAGTCTCTAATTCAATTTCCACAGCTTTTGGTGGACTTTCGAAATCACACAACTGCTTATGTCCAAAACTGTTTTAGTGCAATTTCATGATAACTATCATATGATGGCATAATAACATAATCACCAAGATTATTCATCATTTAAGCATTCTAACTTATTAATCAAATATTCATATACATATACGTGAATATACCTTTTCATCATATATCATTCTGTAACAAAGCATTACTCATGAGTATAACATACGTACCTTTACATATCTGTAGCATATGGAATAACTTTACCTTCATTACCATGCCCATCTCGAGACTTTCATCACATCATTCATTATAATACCCATTGATCACTTGGAATACTATTGAATACATGAAAACTTGCACATAAGTGCCACATAAACATACTTAGCCAAAGCTACGTTATAACATGTAACACATCCATAATTAACTTGGACCTCTCAACGAGCTCGGATGTTACATGTATCGCATCCATTATGAACTCGAACCACTTAACGAGCTCCGATGCCACATATCTTACAAACTTGGACCACTCAACAAGTTCAGATTCTCACATATATCATGAACTTAGACCGCTCAATGAGCTTGGATTTCTTAATTCCTAGTGACATGTCACTTGTATCCTAAACTATTCCTAAGGTTCAAACGAGGTTTTCCACACTTTTACATAGCATCCTTATTGCACTTGTTTGTCATGTCGTGAACAATGACCATAATACCATTCATGCTTACAAATTCACCATTCTCATATTCATGAAATAAACATGGCATTGCTCATAATTACATTTAGGCATTTGTCACATAATACAATCATCATATCAACTATATAAATATTCACCACATAATGTTAACACATCAATTTAAGTTCAAGCATAAACAATGATATTATTGCATTATTATTGACATACGAACTTACCTCGAATGCGAGCACGACTATTTATTCCGATTTAGTCCATAATCTCATTCATTTCCAATCTATGCTCGAATCTCATTTTCCTTGATAAATGAGCTTGGAAGCTTGAACCAAACCCTAGCCACGGTGTCCACGCAAGTTTCGGCTGAATGGAGAAGATGATGGCCAATTTTAGCTTATTTTCCCTTTTTAATTCTTTTAATTATTAGATTGCCAAAATGCCTCTAACTTAAAAATATTCTATTTCACCCATTTCATGTCTATTTTTTCCAAAAATTAACCAATGGTCTAATTACCATTTAAGGACCCCAAATTTAAAATTTCAAATCAATTTGACACTTCTAACATGTAGAACTCAACTTTTTCACTTTTTATAATTTAGTCATTTTGACTAAATTGAGTGCCCAAATGTCAAAATTTTCAAACGAAATTTTCACGAAATCATCGCGCAAATTTGTAAACCATAAAAAATATAATAAAAATAAGTTTTCTTACGTCGGATTGGTGGTCCCAAAACCACTGTTCCGACTAGGCCTTAATTCGGGATGTTACAAGGTCCGTGTTAATAAATTGGCCTAGGCAACTGAAATTTACTTAACTTAAGTTAAGGATCCCGTGGTGACCTGTGCGTGCAGGATCAAGTTAGCCTTTAACAGAGGTAAATAATCTTGAATGCCCTTCTGGGTGCCTTCCTTATAATTCTCCAAGGCTTCATTATTTTCCTTCTGGATACATCCCTTATCGATAAGATGCTACTCTTTGAGAGACTCCAATTGATGAACCCTCTCCTCTAATTCCATTGTTTGAGTCTCCAATGACTGGTATTTGGTCTCTCAAGCGGAGACAGACTTAGTGAGATTAACAGTTTGTTGGACGTAGGCTTCAAATTATTGTCGGAGCTAGGTAAGAGATTGCTCACCAGTGAGAAGGGCCCTCTCAAACTCAACTTGTTTGACCTCTATTTCAACACAAGCCTTTTGAAGGGCCCAACTTCCGTGGCCACACTTCGCTGATAACATGGTAGGCTTATGAACGTCAGAAGAAGGGGAGCAAGTGTAACAGCTTGTTTTTAGTCCAATTGGAACAGCGGTTTTTGGACTAAAAATCCAAAATTAAAATTATTATTTTAATGTTTACAACATGATAATTTGATTGTGTGAAAATTTTATTAAGAAATTTTATAATTAGGTTGGTCAATTTGATAAAAAGGACTAAATCGCGTAAAGAGTAAAAGTGGAGTTCTATTAGCTAAAGGTATCTAATATCTATAGAACCTTAAAGTTAAGGCTCTTAAGTGGTAATTAGACCATCATTATGATAGTGGATGATAATGGCATGGCATAATTGAATTTTTGAATTACTAATAAGGTTAAATAGGTAATTAAGAAATTAAGGTTAATTATAATAAAACAAAGATTAAATTCATCATCTTTAAAGTTTCTTTGATAAAAAATTTAAAGCAAAAGAAGCCATTGTTAGGTTTACATTCGGCCAAGCTTCTCATGCTCATCTAGGTAAGATTTTTGTCCCGTTTTTAATTATTTCTATGTTTTTGAGATCATTGCAGCTAGTACTTGCTAGCCCAGGGACTATTTTGCAGACCTGTTAAAGATTTTGAATGATGCCATTGATGAATACATGTTTATTTTGAAGTTTCATGATAGATTATAGCATATTGTTGATAGATATACAAGTTTTGTTAAGTGATTTTTAGTGAAATTGCAAAATAGGGATTAAATTGATAAATGTGTAAAGTTAGCGGTTAAAATGTGAAATAAATGAAAAATA
This sequence comes from Gossypium hirsutum, assembly GCF_007990345.1. NCBI lineage: Eukaryota > Viridiplantae > Streptophyta > Magnoliopsida > Malvales > Malvaceae > Gossypium > Gossypium hirsutum. The sequence goes on along the minus strand of NC_053429.1, from coordinate 49,570,277 downwards.
TGGCTGCTAGGGACTAATTGATAAATCAGTTAGCATGGGTTGGTATTGAATTTCATTAATTTGTGATTTTGTGAAATAAGGACTAAATTGTAAAAATGTTAAAGTTTAGAGGTTAATGTGTAAAATAGCCCTAATGTGTGTTCTGGATTAAATTGAATAAAGAGATGATTAAATAAGTTAATTTTGAATATATTTAGATCAAGAAAAGTGGAATTCGGATATAGGTCAGGGGAAAACGAAAGTTATCAACTAAACTACTTATTTCATCGTGTCCATATTCGAGGTAAGTTCATATGTGATAAATTTTAATAAAAATGTATTTTATATGCTTTGATATTGCATAAATTGAAAACATGAGACTGTGGATATGAACGATAGTGATTCAACGATGATTCGACATTCGAAATCTCTGTTGGCTTCGGGCCATGATATAACACTTTGGGTACGAGTTATACCTATTTGGCTTCGGGCCATGCATATCCGCTTATTTGGCTTCAGGCCATGATATCAGTACATTGGAGAAAAGTTACCTTGATTTGACTACAGGCCATGGTATAGGTACTTATCGTGTGAGACCCTTGAGTATCCGAATGGTTCAACGGGTAAATGAAACATGAGAATGTGTATGAGATTGAAACAAGATAGTACAGGTCTGTACATAAACTATTTTAGTGTTGAATCAAATAAATTATGATGAAAGTATATAATTTGTTGAATGAGTATTTGAAAGGTTTGTTAGCTAATGTAATATCCTGATTTTCGGGTTTTGTCGAGATTCTCGATATTTTGGTAATTTTTTTAAAATTAGATATTTGGTTGTGAAATTCATAATTGGAGGGTGTAAATGGGCTTATGGAAGGCCCACGTGTTGGCCGAAACCTGGTAGAATTTTTGAATTTTGGACTTAAGAAGTTAAGGGATTTGGATAGGTGGTCTTATTAAAAATTGTGGGTAAAATGTATCACAAAAAGAGCCTGTGGTGAAGTGGCAAGGTAGCGTGTAAGTGGTCGGGAGAAGACCTGGGTTCGATTCCCTGTGATGGCCAAGGTGATGTTAATTTTTATGCTTTGAGCATGCAGGAGTTGTAGCCGAATAGAACTCTGTGGGAGAGAATTTGAATCAGTCAAACGCATGGATTAAGGAGGGATAAGGAGAGAGATTTTAGGGATTTGAGAGGGATATAGAGTTAGCCGATTAGAGGGGATTAGGGAGGGGATTTCGGCAGAGGGGTGTTAGGGTAGTATTTTCGGTATTTAGGAATTTAGCTGTGTCGTTTTCTTCTGTAAACCATAGTTTTATTCTTTTCTTCTTTTTTCTTTCTTCTTCTCTAGCCAAACCACCACCCTTCCATCCACTTTTCCTTCCTTTTCTTTTCCGAAACCTGTTCACTATTCCCTCCCATTCATCTACTACTTCTATCTTTACTTTTGCCAAAAAGACACAAAAGCTGAAACCTGTGGTGCCGATTTCTTGTTGACCAGTAACTCTCTATTTTCCTTCACTTTTTGGTGGCCAATCCCTTTATCTTCTAGGCTTTAAACGGATTCAAGAAGAGAGACTATGGTAAGCATTCGTATTCTAAATTGATTTCAATAGTAACTGTTGCCAAAAGCCGAAACCCCTATAGTTTAGGGAGGTGGCCGATTGGAGATATAAGCCTTATTCAGCTTCTTCATTTGTTTTTGTTTGGGTTCTATGGTGGAGTAGATACGTTGGAGGAGCAGCAAGGCGTGGGGTGTCAATTTGGATAAGCTTGGATCATCGGAGTGACTAAATCTAGATCTAGTCAACAATTTCGGCAAAGGTATGAATTCTAGGGCCATTATGGATGGTGGCCGAATATGTAAGTGTTAATAGGTAGTCTTCGATTTGGTTTAATTACTAACATGATCTAATCTATAAGCGATTGATTATAGGAGAAATCGCGTAGGAGATCTCGTCATGGAATATCGCAAATCAGGTGTGTAACGAACCCTCTTTCGTAGCTTAACTCAATATTTGCCGAAAAGTTGAAATGCCGAAATTCTGGCATTTTGAGGACTCGTAAGCATGCGAATGCTCATAGGTTAGTTAGATTCGCTAAGTTCAATGATCAGGATCGTTGGAACAGGTAAGGGCACGATTTGGTGCACGATGGTAAGTTGGGACTCGAGGGGCTGAAATCGGGCCCAATGGGCTTCCGGGCCCATTTGGGTAAATTTGGTAGAAAATGGAATCCTGTCAGATTGTGCATTAATACGGCTAAGACCATTATGGAAGATGGGCTGAATAGGCCTAGATGACTAATTCGGCTATGTAGGGCCCATTAAGGGTTTTTGGCCCAATAACTCGGTTTCGCTAAGAATGGGCTAGAATCGCTATCAAAACACATGGAATTGTTAGTAACTGATAATGAACACGGAGAACCCTAATATTTGGTAAAATTACGAAATTACCCTTATAATATGAAAATGACTGTTTTGCCCTTAGGTAAAAATGACCATTTTACCCCTATGGTTTAATTATGAATTTGATGCATGAGATTTTGATATATATGATTTGACATGATATGCACATGATATGTATGATATGCACATGATGTATTCATTTATGCATGGGTTGGGTTTATATGGATGGAGGAAGTGCAAAAGGCTATGCCCTAGTTTACCGAAACAGGCTTTTGCCCCAGTTTATCAAAAAGGGCTTTTCCCCAGTTATTAAAAGAGGCTAGGCCTCCAGTTATATGATAAAGCAGCTGTGTTGCCAGTGGAAGGTTTGGTTGGGTGGGTTGAGTTATTCCCTACATGGAGAGCTTAGTTGGTACAGGTGGAGAGTAGCGGTTGGTGGGTTGAATAGTCTCCCCAAATGGGCTTGCATATGTTCATTGATGTTGCATGTATTATTGAAATGGGCCTATGGGCCATATCGTTACAGTAAAGGCTTCGCCCAGTGATATGAATAATGAAAAGGCTTCGGCCCAGTGATATGAATAATGTGAAGGCTTCGGCCCAGTATATGCTGAGATTGAATTTGGGCTTAGGCCCAACAGGCTGATATTGTTTTGGGCTCTAAAAGGGGCTTGTTGCACACTGAGTTTCCAAACTCACCCCTTTTCCTTAACCTTGCAGGTGAGCCTTGATGTGGGGGCTTGGAGCCGGAGGGTATTCAGAGTGGCCACGGTGATCCCTTTTGGGCTTTGAAATAAGTGATTGGTTTTTCTTTAGTTTACCTTATTTATTATTTATTTTTTTTTGGGTTGTAATAAGGCCATTTTAACTTTTTTTTCTTTTCTGGGATTATTTTATTTTTTAATAACTTTAAACTGGTTGATAATAATTCAAATGGGCTAGACTTAGAACGTGGTTTCAAAACGATACTTGCTTTCAAAATAACACAACGTCACGATCATTCGATTTATCAAAGATATCTACTCAAAGAGATTTCAACCCGTTATAACCAAGTGTGGCAATGGTTGTGGGCATGTCTAGGATTGCATCCAATCGAAGAGCTTGGTACTTAAGCAGCCTTCATGGCTCACCTCCTCTATTACGGATTCCTACCTGGTGCCCAGCTTCCATTCACTTGGTTAAGCTTAACAAAAGATGGTTTTAAAGCGCTAAAATGAAATGTGGATTTGTAACTTCAATGTGGCACGTCGGATTCGGTCGTAATGTCTGGGCCGGGTTTGGGGTGTTACAGCTAATGTAAGCTACATATTGGTGTATTCAAATTATTGAATTATGTTTATGTGATTGCATTAAGTTTATTTTATACGAGCATAATAAGTTTTATAGCTTATATCATTTAATTTTCTATGTTTTATAGTGAATATAAAGCTAGCTTGGACTTGGGGATCGTCAGAGATCGTATCACACTATCCAACTATCAAATTGGTATTTTTGAACTTAAGTTTTGAGTATATGGCATGTATAAGGATTTTTGGTTATTTTGGTATATAAGTTACTTATGGATTTGGTTATTGGAAATGTCTTGTAAATGTTAAATATTTGGTCTTGTGCATAGCCATGAGAATTGGCTCATTTTGATTATTTTGGATGTATATATATATGTGTGTGCAAATGGTATTTGATGTGTGGTTTATAATTATTTTGTGAATGGATTATTAGGATTTAGTATTGAAGGTAGTAATAGACTGATATTGAAAATGCATTAGCATGTTATGTGTAGGCAAAAGTATTGTATATGGTAATGGATTATTTAGATGGCTTTGGTTTTGATTTTGGTATATATTCAAAATGGTCAATTGTTGTTATTAAGCTTTGTGGTTGATGATAATGAAATAGCATGATCTTGGACTTGTATTTGGTTGGCTTGAAAGAATATTTATGCCTTATGTTGGTACTAAAAGATGTGGTGTAGGTACATTCAAGATAGGGTGGCAAAATGGCTTGGTTAATAGCCTATTTTTGTCCACACGGGTAGAGACACAGGCATGTGTCTTAGCCTTGTGTGACACACAGTTATGTTACACGGTCGTGTGCCCCCTGGTGTTGAAATTGAAATAAAGTCAGTATGCTCCACACGGCCTCACACACGGGCGTGTGACTTGGCCATGTGGCATAAGTCAGTATACCCTACAGGTTTGGTACGACCTAGCACACTGCCTGGTACACGGGCGTGTGTAGCCATTTTTAGGGTACACGGGCCTGTTTTGGCAGTGTGACCCAAGTTAGAGAGTTACACGGGGTCGAACACGGCAATCTGCTCCCATTTCAAATGTCCACACGGCCTATAACACGGGCGTGTCTGGTGGCCGTATGGGACACACGGCCTGGCTGTACAGGCATGTGTCCCCTATTTTGAGAAAGTCTTTCAAAGTTCGTGAAAGTTTCTTAAGTTTTTAGTTTAGTCCCAAACCACTCCCAATGCATGTTTCAGGTCTCGTAGGCTCGTAATAGGGACAAATTGTTGAGATTGAATATGATTGTACGTATTGTTTAAATGTATGAGAAAAGTTTGTTTAAATTTATTGTAAGACTGGTAATTCTCTGTAACCCTATTCCGGCATTGAATACGGGTGAGGGGTGTTACAGGAAGTATAAACGAAGTCTTTTAATTCCTAGAAAAACTCTGTGTCCTAACTTTGTTGAACAACAAAAGGAGAGAAAGGATATTGGCCCGCACTGATATGTTTCCACCATGAGAAAAAGGTTTGGACCTTCCCTAACCGGGGAGTATAGTAAAGGGTGCCAACTGGGGAAGTATGGGGAGCTTAGAAGGGATTGTCAGAATCTGTGGGAAGTGGAGCTGAGGCGATAGCAAGAGGGTTCTCAACATTGGCAAACTTAACAGGAGGATAAGAAAAAACTAAAGGAAGGGATAGGGGATTTATTGGAGAGTTAGATTTTGAGAATGTTTTCATGGGCACTAGGGAAAGGGCAGGGGATTCACCCTCTGGAAAGATAGGTTGCTTGTCGGGTCTTTGGTGGGACAACCTATTGTCATTGTTCTCCCCAGCACTATAAGACACCCTTTCAAGTTTCAACCTATTGCGGCCTACTACCAACTCACACTCTTGAAGCAACTGCATCTACAACTTATTGTGCTATATCAAACAAAGCCTCACATCTATGACTTCGCGCTGGGATAGGGGTGTCAGAAGCAAGAGACGAGTAAGACCTGTAAGAGGAATAGTGAGGCCAGTAACGTTTTCAACTAAGTGTCTACTCGATAACTCACCCATATTTGAATAAATCTAGCGATGAGGAAGAATATTGTAGAGGATGTAGAAGAAATTAGTAGACTCCATCCATTTTCCAGCAAGAGCCCAAGTTCACTCACTATCAGCCACAAACAACCATGCCTCTTTGGTGGAATGAACCGTGTAGCAACTTGGTTTAGACCCTAGTCGGAACAGTGGTTTCAGGACCACAAATCTGAGTCATAAAAATATTTTAATATTGTATTCTAATCTTAAAGTATGTGAACTGATATGTGTGAAATTTTTGTATGAAAATTTCATCATTTAAATGCCGATTTGTGAAAAAGGATTGAATCGCGTAAAATGTAAAAGTTACATTCTATTTGTTAAAGTACTAATTTGCTATGGTTTATTACTTGTTAAGTCCTTAAAATGAAATTAGGCCATTATTAAAGTTAATGGACGGTAATGGCATGCATTATATGGTTTTATAATTAAATTATAAAGGTTAATTTGGTGAAAGATTAATAAATGTTAATGAAATAAAACAGAAAGTAAAAATCATGCATGTTCATCTTTTTTTGGTCGAAACTCAAAGAAATATGAAGGCTTTAAGATTCGGCACACTTGGGAGGTTCATTAAGGTATGGGTTTTGTTCGATTTTTGTTAATTTTTACATTTTTGAGTTCATTGCTTCGAATACTAGTAAACCCATGCATTAATTTTCAGAATTGATGATGAATTTGAGATTTGTAATTGTTAATAATGTGATGAATTTTTTGTTTGATGATGAAGAATAAATCTTTAATACTTGATTTTCATGTTTAATTAAGTGATTTTTGATGAAAATGTGTATTAAGGACTAAATTGAGAAATTTGTAAATTGAGGGGTCAATATGTGAAATAAATTAAAGAAATGGATTGCTAGAGACCTAAGGTAAATTCAGCCTAATATGGGTTTGATGAGATTTTGTGTTATTTTAAAATAGGGACTAAATTGTGAAAGCGTGAAATGTTAGGGGCTAAAATGAAAAATGCCCAAATTATGTGTTCTTGGATAAAATTTAATGAAATGTTGAATACGTAAATTAATTTTGATATTAATTAGATTGGCAAAAGCAGAATTCGTGTAACTCCCCAAAATCTAAGCATTTATTTTTGTATGTTGTATTGCATAAATGCATGCTTGCTTCAGTGGTTAAGTGTCCTGAGCAGTGTTGGAGAAGTCCTGAGTTCAAGGCTTGGCTTGTACAAAATTTTGTTTTTACTTGAATAAACCTTGTCTCTAGTCAGTAGGCTTTTTAAATAAATGTTGGTAAAACATGATAGAATGGGCCTGCTGGTCTAAGGTTCGAATCTTGGTGGGTGTAGTGGGTGTTTTATTTTGCTACTGTGTCGTGGGGGTGTTGTGGGTTGACTGAAACACTGAAGAGGTTGAGGGGAATTCAAATTGAGTAGTTGAGGAGAGGTGTGATCGGTTGGAGGGATTTTAGGAAAAAATTGTGGGGATTTGTGGTGGGAGAAGAGTTGGTGCCGAATGGGAATTGTAGTCTCTCTATGCATTTAGTTTTGGGGTTGGCAAATTGCTCTTCTTTTGTTCGGTAACTGTCATTGGTTCTCTTATGTTCTTTAGAGACCAAATTGTTCTAGTAAAGTCTTACGGCATCTTTCGTTTCTGGCTTATTTCGAGTACCATTCAGGTTCTTTTCGTTTGCTGACTTTGCTTTCCCCTACAAACCCTTGTCTAACTAATTTTTTTTTCTCTCCTCTATCTTTCTATACTATTGCCGAATATTCCCTTCCCTCTCTCAAACTCCTTCGGTTGTTAGCCTTGGTCTTTAGCCGATTCTCCTTGCCCCTTGATCTCTCCCTTGGCTTTGTTCCTTTACCGAATACCTTTCCCTCTCTTCAATCAGTTGATGCTTTTTGGCCAAACACTTTGTCTTCTCTTCTCTTTACTCTTTCGGCTTTCTTCAATTCCCCTTATCCTTTGCTAAAGTCGAATACCTTCTCAACTTCTGTGTTAGCTGAATACTTCATCTCAGGATTGGGTGCACAGTTTTTATCTTTTCTCTCCTTCTACTATAATAGCTTTTTATTTAACACCCCTCTTTTCTGTTGTTTTTTCCTAGAGAGAGTGACTGTTCATTCTCGTGCCTCGGTTTAAAGGTGTGTTTTGAGGGTGGCCAAATACTTCTGTCTCTCAGTCTTAGTTCTACGTTTTGGGTAAGTTCCTACACTTGATTCAATTATTTGCGTGTATGATATTAGTTAACGAGTCATAAATGGGATGGAGGTAGTATTTAAGGATTCTAAGCGATCTCCTACAGTGGTTTTAATGTTATTGATCAAGGCGAGTGATAGGTAATCTCTCGAACAAGTGTTCTGGGTTAGGGTTCTTTTCAATTGGTAGATAAGCGACTAACCGAAGTTTCTGATTGTGATAGGTTGGAGTTCTCGTAGGTTAGTCGCTCACATTTGCAATCAGGTTTGTAAACACTGTTCAAAACATAAATAGGTAAAAGCCAAAAATCGTGACTATTGTCGCTACACGGGCGTGCGCTCGCTCGTGCACCTTTGATCGTGGAGGCCACCATGTGTGATCTCATAGGCTTAGGCCAATTTGGGCCATGTTAAGCCAAAATGGGCCATGTGGGCCACATAGACTCGTGGGCCCCGTACGAGTAAACCACACGAAAGTATGGAGAATATTGGGCTAGGCTGTGTAGTTCACATGGTCAGGACCATTTCTGGGCTAAGTGGGCCACACAGGCTTGTGGGGTCACATGGGCCTACATTATAAGCCTTGGGCCCATTTTCACTATTTGACTGTTAAGGTTGCACGGGTCCCCCGAGATGACTGTGGACCTACTGTTGGGTCGGTAAGTATGCCTAGACCTCAAATTTATAAATGAACTATTATGTCCCTATAAGGTAAAATGATTGTTATGCCCTTATGTATGTATGACTATAATCGAGCATGCAATTTTATATATACTGTATACATGTATGATCTTATGATATGTTGCATAGGGATGGGTTTATTATTGATTGGAGGAAGTGTACTATACTAGTAGCTCTGCTGCAACCATTGTTTAGTGCCGCAACCGGTGCTATTTTTGGAGTGTAAGGATGGGTGGGTTGATTTTATTCCCACATGGAGTGTAGGGCTGGACGGAGTAGAGTGTAGAGGCTGGATGGGTAGGATTTTTGTTTGCATTCTGTACTGTTACTGTCGTTGTAATGGACTAAGGCCCACACTAATACTGATATTATAATGGGCTAAGGCCCTATTTGAAATTGAACTATTACTAAAATAGGCTTAGGCCCAAACTGTAATTGCCTATTACATGACTGACTGCTTGTTTATTAAGGGATTACGCACTGAGTTTCATAAACTCACCCTTTTTGCTTATCTGCGCAAGTAATCCTTAGGCGGATCGGTGCTGCGAGGGACTCGAAGCTGGCCACACGATCGCTCATGCCTTTATACTAGATTTTTAATTAATAAGTAATTTAAATTTGGGTACTTTTATGTAACAAGGCGTCTTAAAAGTTTTAACTTTTAATTTGGGATTTTATTTATTTTGAATTATATCTGTTAGTAATAGGACGCAAATTTTCAAAAAGATAAATGCTTTTCAAAACACCACGTTCACGTAACATACTTTAAAAGCTTCCGCAAAAAAACAATGTTTTAAAGTGTAATAACAATCTAATGTGATTAACATTTTGCTTAAACGATTTGAGTTTTAACAATGAATGGGATATTTTAAATTTTTGTTAAGATCACAAAGAGGTTTTAATATTGAACGAATTGTTGACGAAATTATGTTTTTTGAAAAACACTTCAATGTGACAAAGACAGATTTGACCATTACGTCTAGGCCGGGTTTAGGGTGTACATTTAGTAGTATCAGAGTCAGGTTACAAAACTGAGTTGTGGATTTGTGTTTCTTTTAAAACACTGTTTCAAATGATTTGAAATACTTGGATATGTTTTACTGAGTGTGTGGTACACAAAGTCTCCGGCGCCGATACTGTAAGTCCTTTCAAACTACTGTTTGTTTAAATTGAATTACTCAGACTAATGTAGGCAATAGACTGTACTAAAACACTCTGTTTAGGGTAAACTGAAACTATAGTAAGACTGCTATCTGCAAAAACAAAACTCTGAACAGTTGGTACTGCTTTTCATAAAATATCCGTTAATAAGCACTGGAACTGTAAACTGATACATAAAATTTTTAATACAAATAATACGGAAATCAATAATGAGCGCCAGAGGTACTCGTGGAAGGGGTACAAGAGACCGCGGTAGAGGCTGTGGCGGTGCTCGGGCTGGGTCTTCATCATTGGGCCACATGCCTAACGTTGAAGCTAGAGAGGCATCGCCTTCACCTATGACTAAGACTTCACCTCACAATCGTGCAGCTGGGGACAATGCACTGTCCCAAGCTATGTTGCAAATTTTGAAGAGGGTCGTTGGGCCCAATACTGGTACTGTGGGTCGTGGGTCGGTTATGGAATGACTCAGGTCTAATGGGCTTGAGATTTTTAGGGGTATTGCTAGAGTTGCCCCTAGTGTGGCTGAATATTGGATTGAGGCCATAGAGAGGATCATGGACGACCTCGACTGCACCCCCGACCACGAGATGAAGCCTATTAGTGGTGGCTTACAGTTAAAGAGGGCACTCAGCCTGACCGGTTGACCTGGGAATTTTTCAATACTGCATTTTAAAGGAAATATGTGGGCCTAGTTATATGGATGCCTGGAGGAAAGAGTTTCTGAATTTTTCTCAGGGGGATAAATCTATGGCTGAATACGAGGCTGAATTTTTGCGACTTAGCCATTATGTGCGTAGGATAGTGGCAACTGAATATGAGTGTTGTGTTCAATTCGAGGACGGCCTCAAGGATTATTTAAGGGTTTTGATAGCTCCAAAGAGGGAGTAAGATTTTGAAGCTTTAGTGGATAAGGTGAAGATCGCTAAGGATGTGAAGCGCGCTAAGTGCCAGAACCGTGAAAGGAAAGAGGTAGGAACAAGAGGGATTCAGAGCCCTCAAGTTTATTTGTAAGGCTCAAGAAAAAGGCCAGAGTTGTTTGGCCAGTCAGAGTTGGGGCCCCTGTTACTGCTACTGGAACGCAGCCCTGTGCGGATTATGGGAGACGCCATCAGGGCGAATGTTGGAAAGGATTGGGGCATGTTTGAGGTGCGGATCCTTAGAGCACTGTATCAGAGATTTCCCACGGACGCTTGATCAGATGCAAGCTACTAGTATGGGTACTGTTCAACTGCCGAGAGGTGTTCAGCAGCCATCGAGAGGCCGTGGTCAGGCCAGAGGTGGAAATGGTATGGGTCGTGGTCGTAGAGCACTGAGCAGATGTGCTGGTCATACTGAGGCAAGGCAGCCAGAACTGGTTTATGCTGCACGTCACTGAGACAATAGAGACGCTCCAAATGTTATTACGAGTATGGTCTTTATCCATAATGTACCTTATACTGCACTGATTGATGTTGGGTCTACGCATTCTTATATAGCATGCACTGTATCTAAAACTTTGGGTATAATGGTTGATAGCACTACCAATGGGGTCACTATGTTTAGAGATGTACCTTTGGAGGTTCAAGGAACTATCTTTTTGGTGGATTTAATGGAATTCCCTTTCAGAGAATTCAATTTAATATTGGGTATAGACTAGCTGGTTAAGTATCAAGTGAATTTGGATTGCGCTGCTAAACGAGTGGTACTGAAAACTGTGGAGGTTGATGAGGTAGTTGTAATTGGGAAGTGTCGAAATTATTTTCAAATGTGATTTCCGCACTGAAGGCCGAGAAATTGGTTCATAAGGGTTGTGAGGCGTATCTAGCCTACATCAGTGTTTCAGATTCTGATGTTTATTCTGTTAAAGATATCAGAATAGTCAAAGACTTTCGAGATGTTTTTTCTGATGAACTACATGGGTTACCTCCGAATTGTGAAGTTGAATTTAGGATAGAGCTCCTACTTGGTACAGCTCCGGTCTCCATTACCCCTTATAAAATGGCACCGAATGAGCTGTGGAGCTTAAGGTTCAGATTCAAGAGTTATTGGATAGAGGGTTCATTCGACCTAGTGTGTCTCCATGGGGAGCACCGGTTTTATTTATGAAAAAGAAGGATGGATCCATGCGTATGTGCATCGACTACCTGTAACTGAACAAAATTGACTATTAAGAATAAGTACCCCCTACTGAGGATTGATGATCTATTCGACCAGTTTCGAGGAGCTTCGGTCTTCTCTAAGATTAATCTCCGATCGAGGTACCATCAACTGAGAGTCAGAGAGGCTGATTTTTACAAGATAACGTTTAAGACTCGTTATGGTCATTACAAGTTCCTAGTGATGCCGCTTGGACTGACGAATGCATCAATGAATTTTATGGATTTGATGAACCAAATGTTCTAGCCCTATCTGGATCGGTTCATAGTGGTGTTTATAGATGATTTTCTTGTATATTCGAGAACCGAAGAGGGTCATGATGCACATCTCCGAGTTGTTTTACAAATTTTAAGGGAGAAACAACTGTACGTAAAGTTTAGTAAATGCGATTTCTGGTTACGAGAGTTAACATTTTTGGGCCATGTGGTATCTACTGAAGGGATTAGGTTGATCCTCGAAAAGTTGAAGCTGTTCTGGATTGGAAGTTGCCTAAGACGATATCTGAGATTCAAAGTTTTCTGGGTCTGGCAAGGTATTATAGACGGTTTGTTGAGGGGTTTTCATTGATTGCTGCACCTTTGACTAAGTTGTTGCATAAGTTTGTGCCGTTTAACTAGACTGATGCTCAACAAGAAAGTTCGAGAAACTTAAGAAAGTTCTGACTGAGGCCCCTGTCTTGATACAGCCAGAGTTTGGGTTACTATTTATAGTGATGCATCACATGTTGGTTTGGGCTGTGTGTTAATGCAAGAGGGTAAGGTAGTGGCTTATGCATCTCACCAGCTTAAGACTCATGAGGCGAATTATCTAACGCATGACTTGGAGTTGGCCGCAGTGGTATTCGCACTGAAAATTTGGAGGCATTAGCTGTACGATGAGAAGTGTATCATTTACACGGATCACAAGAGCTTCAAGTATCTCTTGACTTAGAATGAGCTAAATCTTAGGCAGCATAGATGGATTGAGCTACTTAAGGATTATGACTGTTCGATTGAATACCATTCTAGTGAGGCCAATGTGGTGGCTGACGCACTGAGCCTTATGGCTACGGCGGATCTGAGGGCAATGTTTGCTCGTCTTAGCTTATTTGATGATGGTAGTTTATTGGCCAAACTTCAGGTTAAACCGACGTGGATTGAGCAGATTAAGGGTAAACAATTGGAGGATGAGTCATTGGGTCCTTGGTTCCAACCGTCTACATTTTGTAATCCGAGGTAAGTTGTATGTAAATAATATAACTACATTGTTATTATATGTGTTTGAATTGATATAGCATAAATTAGTTGATTGTGGAAATGATTATGTATGATGAATATTAAGATAGTAGAACTATCGTTTGAACCATAGGAAATAAATCGGATATTCATGCCATGGCATTCGGGTTATTTGTGTGCTAGTGCAAGACATGTCTGGGACATGCATCGGCTATGAGATGTGTCAATGTAAGACCATGTCTGGGACATGGCATCTGCATGTATAGAGGTGTCAGTGTAAGACCATGTCTAGGACATGGCATCGGCACGGATATGTGAGAGCTAGTGTAACACCATGTCTAGGACATGGCTTCGGCCTCGGTTTCGATAGTCAGTGTAACACCATGTATGGGACATGGCATCGACTTGATGGATGAGCCAGTGTAAGACCATGTCTGGGACATGGCATCGGCATTTTACCCTATGTTTGAGGCTTAGTGAATATCTTATAGCATTTCAAATGGTTCAACGGTGAGAGTTACAGTTTAAGTTAAACGAGAAAAGTATAACCATGTTGTGAGTGGTATAGATACCTATTTGAAATGTATAAGATGTGAGCTCAATATATGCTATGTGAATTGTATTGGATAGTGATGAGTAAGTTATGCTTATGCCTACTTTGGAACTATGAGCATGATGATGAATGGTAAAGTTGTTGTTTTATTTATTTGCATGCAAATTACTAAGCTTTATGCTTACTCCTTCTCCTTTCTATTTTCTTATAGTGCCGCCTAATTATCTCGAGGATCATCGGATGTCGGAGGCATCGATCACGCTATCATCTGAAGCACTTGATATAGTTAGATCTTTTATTTTGATTATGGTATGTATAGGACCCTGACTTTTGAGTTTTGTGTCATTGGTAATTGGCCAAATGTGTTGGCTTACTTTAGCATTTGATTCATTTTGTATAAGGCCATGGAAAATGGCTAATATTGAAATTTTATATATATGAACGCAAGATAGTCTTTCATGAATGTGAAATTGTTGGCATGGTTGAATATAAGATATGTACATAGGCCTTAGCTATGGTTGTTTGGTTGAGAAATCATATTAAGTTAGAATTTGATATGTGGGTTGATGTCAGATTGTGTTTCAGGGTGGCAAAGGCTTAGTAGATAGCCTTATATTGTCCACATGGGTAGAGACACAGGTGTGTGTAGGCTATGTGTGACACATGATCAGCCCCATGGATGTATTGCTTGGCCGTGTGTCCTTTGCACGTAAAATTTGCAAGTCAGTATGCATGGTAGAAAACACATGGGTAGAGACACGATCGTGTGTCTCAACCATGTGAAGGACACGGCTTCTGGCCTCGGGCGTGTGCCTTGGCCATGTGCCCTAAATTGGATGCTGACATCAGAAATAGAATGTCAAGGTTTTTAGACATGGGCTAGGATACGGGCGTGTCATGGCCGTGTGTGGGACACGGGCCATAGATACGGGCGTGTTTCAGGCCACGTGAAAACCCCTGTAGGTTCGAATTTAGAATTTAATTCACACAAGCATGGGACACGGATGTGTCCCTAGATGCTTGGGTCGTGTGTGTCACATGGGCCATCAGCACGGCCATGTTATAATGACCACACGGGCGTGTTGCCCTTCCACACGGGCGTGTGCCCGGTTTCAAGAGTTATTTTCTAAAGTTAGTTAAAGGACGCAGGTTGGTCCTGAATGGTTTCCAATGGATGTTTGGGGCCTCGTAGGCGCATATTAAGGAGTTTAAACAAAGTTCGAAAAAGTTTTAAATTCGATCGAGTCTTAATGACATTGATATGAATGTATGCATGTGATTAAATGTGGTAACGCCTCGTATTCCATCTCGACGTAGGGCTCGGGTGTGAGGTGTTACACAATTTGCATAGAGTGTCAGTCAATATTGATTCAGATTAAAATAAAAAATTTATCTAGTAATTCTACGATAAACTATGGTAAGCTGTGAGTACGATGTTGCAATTACTAAACTCCATTCTTTCAGGACAGAGCTTTGTGAGGAAAAGGATTCACAGATTTAAATTCGTCAAAGGAATTTAGCAGCAAATGAAAGTAATTTAGTACAGTTATAAACAGTTTCAGCTTAATATGATGCATAGCGGAAGACAGATCAGAATCTTAGTTGTGAGATTTAATAGATATGAAATTTGTAGCCTTGTGTGAATTTGAAATGTACTATGTGGAAGAAAATCCTTAATCTACTTTCTGGTAAGATTTTCAAGGACGAAAATCCCTAAGGGGTTAGAGTTGTAACAGCTCGATTTAGACCCTAATCGAAACAGTGGTTTTGGGACCACGAATCCGAGTCAAAAAAATATTTTAATATTATATTCTAAGCTTAAAGTATGTGAATTGATATGTGTGAAATTTTCGTATGAAAATTTCATCGTTTGAGTGTCGATTTGTGAAAAAGGACTGAATTGTGTAAAATGTAAAAGTGGCATTCTATTTGTTAAAGTACTAATTTGCTAGGTTTATTAATTGTTAAGTCATTAAAATGAAATTAGGCCATTATTAAAGTTAATGGGCGGTAATGGCTTGCATTATATGGTTTTATAATTAAATTATAAAGGTTAATTTGGTAAAAGTTTAATTTATGTTAATAAAATAAAACATAAAGTAAAAATCATGCATGTTCATCTTATTTTGGCTGAAACTCAAAGAAAAAGAAAACATTTGAAGGCTTTAAGGTTCGGCACACTTGGGAGCTTGATTAAGGTATGGATTTTGTTCGGCTTTGGTTAATTTTTACGTTTTTGAGATCGTTGCTTCGAATACTAGTAAACCCATGCTTTAATTTTTGGAATTGATATGAATTTGAGTTTTTTCATTGTTAATAATGTGATGAAATTGTTGTTTGATGATGAAGAATAAATCTTTGATGCTTGATTTTCATGTTTAATTGTGATTTTCGATAAAAATGTGTATTAAGGACTAAATTGAGAAATTTGTAAATTGAGGGGAAAAAATGTTAAATAAATGAAAGAAATGGGTTACTAGAGACCTAAGGTAAATTCGGCCTAATATGGGTTTGATGAGATTTTGTGTATTTTGTGTTATTTTGAAATAGGGATTAAATTGTAAAAATGTGAAATGTTAGGGGCTAACATGAAAATGCCCAAATTATGTGTTCTTGGATAAAATTTAATGAAATGTTGAATAAGTAAGTTACTTTTGATATTAATTAGATTGGCAAAAGGGGAATTTGGATCTAGATCGAGGGAAAATCAAAGTATCGGATTAGTCAACTTAATTTGTCGTTACTGCGAACGAGGTAAGTTCGTATTTTAATAAACATTACGAAATCATATTATAAATGCATATTATTTGTATGATTGAATTCAATGCCAAATGGTAATACAAATATATGTATTTTGAATAAGTCATATATATGTTATTATGATATTGAATTGTTCGAGAAGTAGAATATATGAATACGAGAAAGTTTCGATAATGTGACAACGTCCGAAAAGCCCCGAACGAACCATAGGGATAGTTAGGATACATATGTCACGACATAGGATTCCGACATGTGTTATCGTTTAAGACCACATCTGAGACGTTGGCTTCTATTTGTGATTTACGTGTAAGACCATGTCTGGGACATTGGCATTGTATATGATTTCGTGTAAGACCCTATCTGAAACAATGGCATCGATATTTGATTACATTTAAAACCACTTCTAGGACGTTGGCATTGTACTACCTTATGAGTTATCCGATTATCCTTATTGATTCTAAACGGTTCAACGGGCATTCCGAGAAATAAATGATTAAGTGAAAGACATTTCGATTCAGGTACATTGAAATGTATACAATATTTGAAAACGAAAGGTAAGTATATATGTGCAAAGAATGTTATGTGATGTATATGGAAATGAAATGTGAATACGTGTAAATGAAACATGAATAAATGAATAAGATATGGTTTATAAAGTGGCATACGTGAAATTGTCAGATGTTATATGTATGAAAAGTGAAATTGAGTATAAAAGATGATATGAGATTTATGTATATATATATGATTAGATGTGTTATTTCCATAATGTGCTCATTTGGCTATATGAAAGTGTGAATTGAATGATATAGGAGAATTGAGTTGAGTAAGCTTGTGAAAGCTAGAGTTATTAAAGTAAGCAAGCATAGTATTGAATGATGATAATTTGATATGAGAACATGTTTTATAACTTGGAAAAGTTGTATGAGATAGCATATCATGCATATGACTTTGTAATGAAATTATTTGTTATATTAAGTTTCTGTGTCCATTTTTCCTATGTTTATAAAGTTTTGGAGACTTGCTCAGGTTGGAAGTTGAAGGAGATTTCATCATACTATCCAGTTATCGTTTCGGTAAATTAAAGTTTTGAATTTTAGTTATGTGGAATGTATAGGCTAGTTTTGATATAGTTGATTTTGGAATTAGTATATGTATATAGCCATGCGAAAATGGCTTGTTCATGATGCAAATGTTGGTATTTATATTCAGTCACATTAGAAGCTTAATTTAAGAGGTATGATTCATGGTAAATATGTGGTGATGTTGGTTACATGAAATCGGTTTTGAGTGATGATATGTAAGGTTTATAATTAGCCTTTTATGGTAAACTTGATTCATAGTATGTCTTACATTTGTGGATTAATATAATTCGGTTTAAGTGAAGTAAATACGGCTGATGGATGTGATTAGGTTGTGGTTTATTATTGACTTGTTTTGGTTGTATAATTTATCTTGTGAATTGGTTTGGAAGTGGTAAATAATAAGAATGTTTTGCGGTCGTAAGGTTATTTTATAATGTGTCGTGACATTAACTTAGCTAACCGAATTGATGAGAAATGAATTGGATATGTATAGGTAATATTGACATGTTATTTAGCACATAAGTTTTGTATATTGGTTCGGCAATTGAGCTAGAAAATAGCTATTGATAACATGGTAACTATACACTTATATATAGATGGTATTAAAAGCATATTTGTCCATTTGGTAAGGTTGGTTTTTGGTTCATGTATGGATTCTTGTTAAGCCATCTGTTATGTTTTGATTTTGACTTAATATTAAATGCACATATGACTATGTTGTTTAAAATCTGTACTTGACAATTTTGTGAAGTTGGTTTTGCCAAAATATGCTAAAGGACAATAAGCCATGTGATATGGATTATTCTGTTTGATATGTGCATGAATTGAAGTAATAAGTTTGATAATCAGCTTATGAAATATATATGTATGATATTTGCTCAGTTATAAGTTATGGATTATATAGTCATGATTCATTGTATATAATGTTTGAATATTACTTTGGAAAATGTATGAATGGCTGCCTATTAATTGGCTTAAAATGTGGTATATTAATGATTGGATGATGCTTGTAGGAAGGACTCAAATTGGGTGGCATTTTGGCTTTGTAAATGGTCTAATTTGTGCCCACACGGGCAGGGACATAGGCGTGTGCTTCTACCGTGTTGTCCTAGGGCCATTACGAAATGAGCTTGAGCAGACCACACAGTCGTACATACACGGATGTGTGCTAGGCCATGTGGCCATACACGGATGTGTGCTAGGCCATGTGGCCAAGTCAATTTCGATGACGGCTTAGACATAAGGGTGTACCTAATGCCTTGCAAGGCACACGGCCTGTTGTGTGACCTTTGTGACTTTGAAAAATGTTAAGTTTCAGAAAAATTTTTGTATGTGTTCGGTTTAGTTCTGATCCCTTCCTAATGCATGCTTAAGGTCTCAATGACCTATATAAGGGACTCTGTAATGATGTGTGATTGGGTTAAGATGATGGTTATGAAATCTGATTTTTTCGGTAACTCCTTTAACCCTAGTCCGACGATGGATACAGGTTAGGGGTGTTACGAACCGTTATGGGGTTCACGTCAAGATAATGATCTAAGGCTCGCCAACTAGGCTCCTTTTCTCCAAGCAATAACGAAATATATTTCTAATAGTAAGAAGCCTTTTTTAACTCGAGAGTTTGCCTTGGCTTCAACCTTTCAACTTTTGCTACCATGATTTTTTTTCCAAGGGTTTGGATTGGCGACAAGTAGAATTTGTAAGAATGGACCAGTTCATGGGAAAATCAAAAGAGCTAGAAAGCTTGCTTTTAACCAAAATAATTTATTGCGATAAAAAGGAAGGTTTGGAGCCCAATACCTAAGGATGGGTTCACGGCCTGACCATCTCGGGACATACTAATGTCCAAAGTGTGAATATTGCAATAAAATATAGAAATATGAGGTAGTATCTGGAAGTATACTGGTCGAGTTGTAAAATAATTTTACAACAAAGTTGGTGAGTACTCCGAGGATTGTACCCAAGGGAGGCGAGTTCCTAATCAATTCTAACCTAAACACTAAAATATCTAATTCGTACTTTAAATTAGTTATAGTACAAAAACATAAAATAAAGAATTTTTACAGTTTTTATAGTAATGAAATAAAACATCATAAAAGAAATAAACTTTAAGAGATAGAAAAGGAGAATGAATCAAATCTTGATTATGGGTGATTAGTTCGCTTTGGTAATACCCATCAATTTTCATTTTAGGTTCCTTGTGTAACATCTCGAATTAGGGTCTAGTCAGAACAGTGGTTTTGAGACCACAAATCCAAAATAGAAATAATTATTTTATGATTATTTGATGGTCCATGATATGATTGCAAGTTTGTGTGAAATTTTCATAAAGAAATTTTATGCCTAAAGTGTCCAATTTGAAGTTAGGGACTAAATTGAATAAGTTGTAAAATATGAGTTCTAGAATCTTTTAGCATGAAATTGCTATGGATTATAAATTAGAAGGTCTTAAATAGCAATTTGACCAATTTCTATAATTTTGGACAAAAATGGAGATGCATGGGAAAAAATTTAAAGTTTAGTAAAAAGGGCATTTTGGTCATTTGGTTAATAAAAGAATAAAAAGGGAAAAATAAGTAAAAATTTGCTCATATTCTCCAAGTGCTAGCTGAATTTTGCAAGGGTTTCATATCTAGGGTTTTCCAACTTTTCAAACTCAATAGTAAGTGCATTGTGACAACCCTAAATTGACCCTAGTCGAGAAGTGGTTTCGGGACCGCTAAACCGAGTCACCGAAGTATTTGAATGTGATATTTATTGTCTAGAATATGTGAATATGAATGTGTGAAAGTTTTAAGCTTCGATTTAGTCGATTGCATGTGAATTTAGCTAATAGGACTTATGTATGACACTTTTGAAATATGATAGGTTAATCTATAAGGATCTATTAGTGCATGTAATCAAAAGGGTGGACTTGCATGTCAATTTTCCCCCCCTAATTAGTAGTGGCCGGCCATGAGCATGAAAGTGGACAAAATGTTATGGCTAAAACAATATGTCATAAACATGTTGGGTTAATGCTTTATGCTAGGAATAATAAAATAAAGAACATGGGCAATAAAGTATTAGTGTTAGTAGGAAGAGAAAAAAAAATGTGTGTGGTTGTTCCCCCCCCCATTGTGCCGTACCTAGAAGAAAAAAAAAAGAAGGCTTCATCCTCTTTGTTCTTCTTAACCGAAAAAAAATCAAAGGAGGAAGGAAGGAGTTTTCATGCTTCAAGTTCGGTTGGTTGGTGTTTAGGAGGAGGTATGTTTGATGTTGTTCCATGAGATTGATGCATGTTTTTAGTTGTTGGCTTGAGTTCTACCTAGCCCATGGTTTAAATCTTTGCTATGTAATAAAGACAAGCTAAGTTTCGGCTAAGGTGGATTTGTGTTGATGTCATTTGCATGCTAAATGTGAAGCTTTGTAATGATACATGTGATGGTGGATTGATGACTCTTGGATATTCTGTTAGCATTTTTTTTGAGTGAGACATTAAGTTCTTTGTTTGAACCATGACCAAAATTGAAATGGTATGGTGTCTTGATGCATTCGGCCATGGTAGGAAGTAGAAGAGAAAAATGGTTGTTGCTCATGTTATTTGGATGAGAAATGGTAGTAAGATGAAGTGCAAATGTTAGTATTTGATTTCTAATGCATATATGTGTTTTAGCCGAATTTTGAATTTGAAACGAAATGGCATGTAGTCAATACAAGTAACCATATTTGTAGGAAGTATTAAGCATTTATTGGCCTCAACATAGACATGCATATTCGGCCACATGAGATAGATTGGTGTTGCATGTAATCGGTTAGAGGCAAGCATATTGATACTTTCATCTTGACTTAGATAATCGGTTCAAGGAGAATTTGTTAAGTGCTTAGTTAATTGATATTAAGTCAGTGATGTGTGTATTCGGTCACAAAAGTGCACATGAGGAAATGTTAGAGTAAGTGTATTAAATTGCTCAATGTGATTAAAATGCGTATGACCATTTTGTATTCGAGCTAAAGGTGGCCACATGACCTATCAAACTCCTTGTCATATTCGGCCATAAGCTAGCATAATGAGACTCTAATAAGCTAAATTTGTTTGATTTAGCTCAAGAGCTTAGAGGATCAAAGTCGGATAGGAGAAAAGAGAAAGTAAACGAATAGCCGTGGATATCTAATCGTCGACCACTTCCGAGGTAAGTTTTAAGTGATTAAACATTGAGTAAATTCAATCATAATAGGACATAATGAGTTGATTTAATAATATATGATGTGGCCATGATATGTCTTAAACTCAAATGGTAAGTTCATAAGTGTTTGGACTTGGAAATTTAAGAGCAAATTGTAATAATTTGCTTTGGACAGCAGCAGTAACGTGATTTTAGAAAATCACTATAAATTTTTGATGTGGAATTATAGGCTGAATAAAATATGTAATCAAATCTTAGTTAGTCTAGTTTCTTATAAAAGAGACCGTGTAAGCAAAGAAATTTCCTATAAAGAGATATTTAAAGTTGTGCGGGACTGTGTCAGAATGACTCCGAAATCCCCTGTTCTGTTTTTAGAAAATCATTATAATTTGTACAAAAATGGTTATAAGATAAAATTTATATGCTTAGACTCCTTAATGAGTCTAGTTTCAAATGAAATCAAATAGAACACATTTTGAATTCTGTACAATGAGAAATTTGATTCGTAGTGAAGAGTGGTCAGATTAGTCAAACAGTGAAACAGGGGAAACTTTAAGAAAAATCTGGTATTGATTGGCCAAACAAAAAATTCTGAAAATTTGCTGGATAAAATATGTATGAGTCTATTTTCAGGGAAAATTAACAGTACTTCATTTGGAGTTTCGTAGCTCCATTTACGAAAAATTTAATGACTGTTGCTCAGGAAAAATAGCTTGTGCTGAATTTGGGATTTTGTTGTAAACCTTAATAAAACTATTTGAGTTGCTTATAAGCTATCGATTAAACATTGGTAATCAAAGTACCAAATCCGTATTAAAGTGAAGCTATAAGCCACAAATGACTAGTATACCTAGTCAATTTTGTTATGATGAAATTGATGTACAAGATATGTATATGTGATAAGGCCGAATGGCCAATGTGATGAATGTGAAAGTGTATATATGACATAAGACCTAATGGCCAATGTGATGAATGTGAAAGTGTATATATGTGTGATAAGGCCGGATGGCCAATGTGATGAATGTGAAAGTGTATATATGTGATAAGGCCGAGTGGCCAATGTGATGAATGTGAAAGTACATATATGTGATAAGGCCGAGTGGCCAACGTGATGAATGTGAAAGTGTATATATGTGTGATAAGGCCGAATGGCCAATGTGATGAATGTGAAAGTGTATATATGAGATAAGACCTAATGGCCAATGTGATGAATGTGAAAGTGTATATATGTGATAAGGCCGAATGGCCAATGTGATGGATGTGAAAGTGTATAAATGTGATAAGTCCCGAAGGGCATTTGTGTCAGTACTATATCCGAGTTAAAACCCCGCAGGCTTTATGCGAGAATATTATCCTGATTAATGTCCGTAGGCTTCGTGCTTGTACTATATCCGAGCTTTAAAGACCCGACGGCTAAATGCTAGGATTCAAGTAAGACTTTGATATTGAGTATCTGCATTAAGTTACCATCAAATAAGTATTATGTATTTAAGATGTTCAGGTACGTATTACTTACTCATCGGTGGAGTGATTTCGAGGTGAATTATCAGTATCAAAGAGGTAGGTAAATGTGATTAATATTATAACTCCAAATATGAGAATGATCTAATTGGTAATGGTATGTTTGTATAATAAAGTATGTGATGAAATATTCTTATGTATCAGTGCATATTCTTCCCAAAAGCCTTATGATTTGAGTATGGGTTGGGTTGAGCTAGATGTGCCAGTACAAGGTAAGGATTATGATTTGTAAGCTTACGTATATGTGATAAGGAATATGTTTGGTTCTTTATGTGCCTATGGTAATTTAGTACTTGTCATGTTGAAATATTTAAAAATATGGATGTGATTATGAACAAGTGGAAAGGATTATTGAAAGCTGAAAATTGATGAAGAATGTGCTTTGGAAATATTTGACCATCTAGGTCATTATTATTCGAAAGTATATATGTGACAGCCAAGTGTTGCGTTTAATGATATTATAGTTCGAGATAAAGCTCTAGATTAACTTCATCGAACAGTTGAAATGAATGACCAATGATAGTGATTGAGAACACTTTGTTTTGCTTAAAACTTACTAAGCATTAAATGCTTACTCCGTTCTTTGAATCTCTGTTTTATAGATTTTGGTTCGTCAGCTATCGGACTCGGGATTATTGAAGTCGAATTCGCCCACACTATCAAAGCCCTTTTGTTACACTTTTGGTTGAACTCTGAAAATGGCATGTATAGGACTACCCTTTTTGTTGTTGGTCATGTACCCTTGGTTTTGTGTAAATTTGGACAGCCATGCGAAAATGGCTTAAATATACTTTGATCATAGCATTATAATCGTTTTGTATGTTGTTCGTTGAGAGGTATGGAAATGTTGGTAACGATTAGCCATTGGAATGGTTATTCATGATCATTTTGGTGCTATGTATGACAAACTCTAGTTGATCCATGGAGGATCATGAAATGGGTAAAGTTTACCTTAAAAATAGATGCTGACAGCAGCAGTGATGTGGATGTGAAAAATCACTAAAATTAGTAGTAATGGAATTAAATAGTGAATGAATTATGAAATCGAACCTTGATGAATCTATTTTCATAAGAAAGTAACGAAACAATCATATGAACAGTATATTATGAGATGTTAAAGTTTTCGTGATATAGGGCCAGAACGGTTTCTAGATCCTCTATTCCAACTTTGGAAATTCACTATAAATCAACCAGAGATAATTAGAAGTCATCCCTTATATGTACAAATTCCTTTTTGAGTCTAGTTTCTTTAGAAACAAACGGCATAAGTATTGAATCCCTGTACAAGGAGATATCTAAGTCGTAATGCATGAAGGTCAGAGGAGTCGAACCCTGAATCAGGGGAGACTTTAACTAATAAACTGTACTAATTGGCTCGACCAAAAATTCTAGAAAAAAATTTGTAGATGATATATGAGTCTAGTTTCAGGAAAAATTTACGAAACTGGTTTTCGAGTTTGAAACTCAAGATATGATTTTTAAGGCGACAGTGATGCAGTTAACCAGCTTGTCTGTAAATTTTTTAAATGGACTGTGAAAATAAATGTATTATGTCTGTTAGCACCTCGTGTTCGACTCCGGCAACGGTCTCGGGTACGGGGTGCTACATGCATCCTAGTCCCATTTTTAATGTTCTTTGTATTTTTGAAGTTGTTATCAACTGATCTAGCCATTCCTACCATTTATTTGAGCCAGGGTTCATGTTTGGAATTTGACCCATGTGTGACATGCTTGTATTTTGATGTTTAATGAAAGAATATGCAAGTTTGATGTGAATGTAACATCTTTTACTAAGTGATTTTTAGTTAAAACACCTAAAAAGGACTTATTTGTAAAAATGTAAAAACGGGTAGTAGAAATGTGATTTAATGAGAAATATGGGCTGATATGAGTTAGAATATGAATTGGCTAGGCTTAGGTAACTAAGAAAATGCATGCATTTCATTTTACAAGCTTAGGGACTAAAGCGTAAATAAATGAAAAGATAGGGGTAAAAAGGTAATTTTACCAAAGTATGAATTATGGGTCAATTCAAACAATGTGTGTATTGAACAAGCTAAATTTGACATTATAGATCAAGAAAAACATGATTCGGGTCTTGATGGGGGGAAAACAAGGTTTATGAGGATTAGGCTCATTTCTATCATTTTGTACCGAGGTAAGTTCATATGCAAATTATGCAATATGTACCATATTTTAAATGCTTTAATATTGCATGTATGGTAAGTACATATATAATTAATGTGATGTTGTATCATGTGTTTAATGCTTAAATTTTATTATGAATTATGCCTTGATTATTCCATGAGTATGCAATTGGTGTTATGGATATTAAAATCGACATTACAAGCAAGTTCGACGAAAATATGGTATCGAAGAATCCCGTTTGAACCTTAGGAATAGTTTAGGATACAAGTGACATGTCACTAGGGACTATGCAATCTAAGCTTATGAGTTATGTGGTCTGAGCTCATGATATATGCGACATATGTTATGGGGTTCCGGGTGCTGGTCTTGTATGTTCTACCGGTGGCTGGGTTGTCCAGCATGTGCTGCGGATACCTGACAACTTGCGTGAGTAGCTCGTGTAGCTACATCCTGACCGACAACTCGAGTGAGCAGATCCGTGCGTAGCTCGAAAGCGAGCAACATGTGATATGTGATATGAGGTAGTGATGGCTACATATGGGGCACTTAGGTGTGAGATTCCGATGTATCCGATGGTATTCCAAGTGTTCAGCGGGTAGTCCAAAGAGAAGTTTAATGGGTAATCTTAATGAATACGTCAAAGACGAGAAAGTAAGTTATTATGTGCAAGTGGGCGCAAGTATGTACATCTAACTCATGAAAATACCATGGGATATGATGAACTTATGGTAAGAATATATATATGAAGAATAAATTTTAGTGATTTGATATTAAAACTCAAGATTATGTTCATTATGTTACATGTATGATTAATGCTTGTTTAAATTGCATTTTATTTGCATGTGAGCTTACTAAGCTTTAAAGCTTACTCCATTTCCTTTCCCTTTTCTTATAGTGTCGCCAAGCTAGCTCAGGGATCGGAGGACGTCAGAGTTTTCAATCACACTATCAATTGGAAAATTGGGTATAGTTAGTCTCAACATTTTGAGTATGGCATGTATAGGGACTTGGTCTTTTTGTTATATTTCATATTGTTTTAGCCAAATATGTTGGCTTATGGTAATATTTGATTCATTTTGTATATGGCCATGTGATATGGTTCATATTGATTATTTGGGTTGTAACCCTAATTAATTATGCATGCATGCAATGTGTTATGCTTGATGTGGTTGCTTGTGGACGATATGTGAGATGGATGGCATATGTGCTTAATGAATGAATTGTGGCTAATAAGTATGACCAAAGCTATGGTATAATTGAGTAAATTGAAAGTAGGTTTATCATGATGAATAAATATGAAATTGGTGTGGAATGCCATATGAAAGCATGATGGTTTGGATAGGTGATATGTTGACACATTACAAAGTCATGGATTAATCATGTTTATAAGTATTTGAGTGAGTGAGCATTTAAGGGTGACAAATGGCTTGGAAAATATCCTCAAAGTTGTCCATACGGGTAGACACAGGGCTTGTGTCTAGGTCGTGTGTGACACACGGTCCGCCCCATAGGCGTATAATTTGACCGTGTGTCTCTGCACCCTAATTAGGTGAAACAGAATGCTTAGTAGTTAACACACGGGCAGAGACACAGCCGTGTGTCACAGCCGTGTGGAGACACGGCCTTAGGACTTGGACATGTGCCCAGGCCGTGTGAAGTCTGCACTTAATTTTGGAATTTAATTCGCCACACGGCCTAAGCACATGGGCGTGTGACTTAGCCGTGTGATCTTATTTGGGTGATGACATCATAGTCAGAGAGTTACACTGGCTGAGGACACAGGCGTGTCCCAAGCCACACGGGCGTGTGTGGCCATACGGCCTAGTGACTCTCCAAAGTAGGAAAATTTTCTAGGTTTTTCCAAAGTTTTTAAAGTTCCCGGATTAGTCCCGAGCTACTTTTGATGTATGTTTTGGGCCTCGTAGGCCCATATAAGGTACAATTTGGATATGTATGAATGGTTTTAAATTGGATGAAATTTTATGGCCTGGTTTTGTATGATTGGTTATGTTTAAGTTCAGTAATGCCTTATACCCTGCCCCAGCGTCGAACACGGGTAAGGGGTGTTACACCTTGCCAATCAACTAGTCACTACCCTAGCAGGATCTTCCAATCTTCCACTAACATAATGAGTTAGCAAGGACTCCTTATCTTCTGACCTCATAGTCTAGACTGGCTTGGGGTGAAGGTGTTCACAGATGGGCCATACTAATTTTGGGTTAATTCCCACATTGATTACTTCCGGGGTTGTCAAGTTTAGCGTTTCTTTAACGTTCTTTCTTTCCCAAACTGTTGATCTGTTGAGTAGCCCTACAAAACAGTCAATAGATCATACCTCCACTCTCTAATCCCCTATAGAGGGATTAGTTCCTTATGGTTTTCTTAGACAATATAGAATCAATATAAACAAAAACGTGCTAATTAAATTGATAGTATAGAGTTTATGAAAGAGCTTGATTGTATTGAGATTAATCATGAATCCATAAAGTTTGAATGCTTTCCAATACTCAGATTTATTGAGAACAAATGAAATAAATTCTAAAACCTAAAAATGAAATAAAAACTAAACTAAATTTACTAAAGAAAATCTAGGCTAAGTGAATGGTGTCTATAACATGTGTCAAATGAGCCTATTTATAGATTTTAGGTGGCCTTTGTCCTTAACCCTAGGCTAGCTGACGTCCTCAAGCATTAAGTTTGATTGTGCAAACCAAAACGCCCCTTAAATCGTGTTTTATCCTATCCAGAGTCGATGTTGCGACACACCAAGATTTGTGTCGCTACATAGCAATCATTATACTCCTCTTCATCTATCTTCAGGGGAATGTCGTGACATCCTTTGTCTGTGTCGCGAATTTGAAGGCAGTCTTGAGCTTTCTCCATGATGCTTCCTATGTTACGAAATTGAGTCATCCGTGTTGCGACATAGTGACCAATATTTGTTTAGTACACTTTCTAATGGTTTCCTGCACACTTCGAGGTCCTGTTGCGACATTGAAGACAGTCTTGAGTTTTCTCCATGATGCTCCCTATGTTACAAAATTGAGTCATCCGTGTTGCGACATAGTGAACAATATTCATTTAGTACACTTTCTAATGGTTTCCTAGACACTTTCTAATGGTTTCTAATAGTGAGCGGGTAAGGGTTACTAAGGGGGTGAATAAGGATCAAAACGATGTGCCAAACTTCCTCAAAATGTTACAAATAGTCATTTTGATCCTTACTCTTCCCCTTTAGTGACCCTTACCCGCTCACCTCTTTATTTCTCCTTCTCTCACCTTCCTTATGTCTCCATAAATAGAAAGTCATAACATGACATAGTAAGTACGGCTAGCTTTATGAGTTTTTGTGCACCAATGAACAATTTTTTCTTTCTTTTATGACTTTTTGACTTTATCCTTTCGAATACATCTCACTCATGAATACGTTTTTTTTGCTGGTTTAAGACTTTTTCTACTCGTACTAATTTTCTTTTTGGATTTCTCTTTTTGTTCTGCACATTAGGCTACCTTATAGTTCCTATATCACACCAATCTTTCCTATTTCACTCTATTTTTACAAAATCTATCATGAAGTATCTATTTAACCCTCAATACGTATGGCCAGACGTCTATAATCGTGAAGTGCAGGACCAAAGAAAAAAGGGCAAATACAAGTTAACATTTTCATGCTCGTGGTTTGTAATGAGGTTCATCAAGAAGTGTCAACAGGCTCAAAAATTGGTACTAAAGGTAAAATACAAATAGGTCAGCTTTTTGGCTCTGGATGTGTTTCAAACAATGCCTTAAGGTCATCCTTAAATATCTCAATAAGCACAAATTTAATCAACCAAACAAACTCAAATTCAACCATTTATCATTCGTACTAGCATGCTCATTTCCTTGTATTTTCTATATCATTTGGTACAGTTGATTGCTTAATACCTATTTATAGTGTAACATATAGAACTTAGTAGTCTAATATTAAAAAAATTAAAATCATCTACCATCATGCCAAATTTATTTGTAAACAGAAGCAATTTATGTACATGCTCCTAACCAATCACTTGTATTTCTACAAGCTCAAGCACACCAAAGACAAGAAAAAAAATGTAGAAATTGAAAACAAGTTTTCTATGTTACCCCTCACACTTTAGTTGACACATTGTTCTCAATGTGTAGCCCATAAATACATAAGGGAAGAAGTTATCCGATTTATCGTGGTCGCTCTAACTACTAATGATGGGTGTTTCCTACTTTGGTCGTGTTAAGCTCGAATTGTTTGTGTCTCCTTCATGTGAGGTTCCTACAAAGAAAACTTAAACAAAATGCAATATAAAAAAACACTACTATTGTTCCTTCTCTTACAAAGTTAAAATTAAAAGTATCCAAAAATTAATACAAGTTTTCCCAAAACTAAAAATGTTAAATCATCCTATTCAAAATTCATCTCCTCACTTCCGTCATTGTCCTCTCTTTCTTGCCCCTCTTCTTCTTGTTCCATATTTGCTGATCCAATCATGTTAGGTGTATAATTGGGGACCCGGATGTTGTTTTGCCTTGCAAATTCTTGAAAATTTTGTCTCAATTCTTGCATCCACTAAATCATCCAATCTAGCTTAGATGACTACTCTCACTAACTTCTTGTTAAGCTTGTCTCAACCTCTAGGACGAAGCTTGTGTAGTTGTTGCTACTTACTGTTGCTTGTTCCAATATTTTATCTGTTTGGCTCAAAACACAATGAATTGTTGGAACAAGGTGTTCTTGGTGATAATTTTGGAAGGTTTCAGCAACTGCTTAATGGATGTCATAGGTACACTTGCCATTTTGCATAAGGCCGTCACTAGATGGGGAAAGTAAACTCCCACCTTTTGGCCACTAATGCATCTTTTCATGTTCTGGTGGATCCCTTTGTCGATACAAACCTGTTTTTTCTGTAAAATAGCATAAAGTAAAACTGTTTTAAAGGTATTAATGTTAGAAACATTTAAAGTAGGTACTATTCTTGTGCACAAAAACTAATCCACATCTTAGCTTCTTGAAACATAATAACTTGATGAAAGGACACGGGAACATTGGTACCTAAGCGATATTTCCATTTACCCTTTCCTTCAATTTAAAACTTTATAATGTTATCCATATCTATGTCGTAGAAATATTCTAAATTAGTTTCATCAATAAAATCATTCTCATAGTACAGAGCATTATAAAATTTGCAAATAATTTGAGGGGTTACTCGCACCTCTTTCCTTTGCACAAGTAACGATTCCCACATATGGCCTTCAATGATCCTCCTCTGTTGGCCTCGTAATAATGCACAAAATACTTGAACAATGGGGACCACAACACTATCTTTAGGGATTGTCCAAAAACATTCCCAGCTATGATATCAAACTAAAGGCCATATTTCCTTACACAAAACCATAGACAAATCAAATCCCCTCTCTTGGATAAAGGTTCTTTTAAGTTCAATAAAATATTTTTCAATCTCCATGTTTGAAAAATTAGAGGGATTTAGAACCACCAATAGTGCTAGGTCATTAGTTTGTCTAACATTTCTAGGTGGCATGGTATCTAATGTTGCTAACTGATGTACTAATTAAGCAGTTTATTTCAATATACAGTAAAAATTAAGATAGGAACCCTTAACATTGTATGAGTTGTTGGATTCCTTGTTAAGATTTTGTTGGCTCATCGTTCCTTAGAGTGGTTTTGTTCTTGCCCTTCACAAATAAAATTGGAAGTAATTTTTCCAAACAAATCAAAAAAGAAAAAGAGAAAGAGAAGAATGAGTGTTAGGGTTTATGGTATTTGAGGAGGTTTAAGAGATTAGAAGAGGTAAAGGGTGTTTAAATAAGAGTTAATGTGTTTTTAGGTTAAGAAGTAGGTGTTTTGGGGGTTCAAAATCAGGTGCATTAAGGGTTAGTCCCTCGAGTTACGTGAATAGGTCGAGTCAACCCTACAAGAAATTCCAAAGATGTCGCTACACAGGTGTTCCATGTCGCGACACATCCTTCAGTTTGGAATTTGAGGGAGACTTTCCTCCATGTCACGACATCAGGGTGGTTTCTTTAGTTCTTGCATTCTATGCGAAGTGTCGTGACACAGAATTGTCGTGTTGCAACACCAACTCTGTGTCTGCCCAAATTTCTATTTTAAAAGATATCTCGGTCTTGAATGAATATATATCATATAAAAGTTAACATCTAAACTCTGTGGTTAGTTAAATATAAAATAATTTACAGTAGTTAAGCATTACATTCAGATGAAAGAATATTGCATCGACAATACATAAGCATGACTGAATAAGGTTGCAACTTCATCAATGCTAGCATCATGCTTCAAACCCTAAGTTCTATGTACCAATTCAGCCTTTATTGTACAATACTAAGTATTTATATATTATATATATTTTTCGAAATAAGGGATATCATTCCATTACTGTACCCTTGTTCCTAAGAAGTAACAATGGAGTGCAACAAACCCCCAGGGAGTACGTAATTGCACCAACACACACTAATGTAGCGACAACCTTTGGCCAAATTGATTTTTCTAACGCCTGTATTAGAGTGTTCCCTCTTTAACATTCCGTACTACACCCACTTTGGAGTGTCTCTAATTTATAACTATATATATATAAGCAGGTGTAAAAAGTAGATTATTTAATATTTAAGAAATGATAGCGGTCATCCATTACTAATGCAACCTAGTCCATTCATCAAAGAATTGAAGCTACAACCTTCTGTCAAATTTATCCAACTCATTCATTGATAATTCACATGATTCAAGAATTAAGCATCGAATGTAACAAAAATTTTTGAACAATTTTCATTAACTATAATTAAACTTGGCCTGCTTTATTACCAGAAAGAAATTGAAATATGGGTACATTTCCAAGCCTCATGTGCATTCCCCCAAACTTAAAGTTTGCATTGTCCCCAATACACTAGCATGAAAATGTAATGAAAATAAAAATACAATGACAATGTGTACTTATCAAAATAAAACTTACAGCTACATGCAATGCATGAATACTACAACTAAAGTTTAAAATAAACCAACTCAGTTATCCTCAACCATCTATGTGGCTACACGATGTTTCTTCCTCCTCCTTTTTTTCTCCTTCTTTTTTCATTTTTTATCCTTAGAGCACTTTATCTTCTTTTCTTTGGGCTTCGCACGATCCTCGAATTGGTCCTCAGTTTCCAACTCTGCCCTGGCATTATTGGCTATTTCCTATGTAGGAGAGGCCACTTGGAGTGGTCCAGTGTAGACCACTATTGCTAATAAATTGCATTGCTCCTCACTGGTTACACTAGCAACTTCTGCCTATCTCATTCCATCTCGCTCCAAATTATCAATATTTGCACCCACAGACTTGGGTGCGGTGACATGTTCACAACAGAGTCTTCCTCTTTTTTTTTTCTTTTCATCTTCAGCAACTTTTTCTTCTTAACAACAACTTTCTTTTCTGCAGCAGCAACTTCCTTCTCAACAATAGTGTCCTCTTAATTAGGAAAAATAGCATCCTCAAGCCAGCTATCAATCTTTCACAAGCATTCTTCAATGCCCCTGGATTCCTCTTCTTTGTCATTATCAGAGACCTGCACAATGGGATGGGATGCCACCAATCTTCTCGACCTTCTAAGTCGTCATCCACGAATGAGAGTTTATAATTTCAAATGATTGGTGGAAACATTGGGAATTCTGGTAAA
Source organism: Gossypium hirsutum (assembly GCF_007990345.1). NCBI lineage: Eukaryota > Viridiplantae > Streptophyta > Magnoliopsida > Malvales > Malvaceae > Gossypium > Gossypium hirsutum. Next base: position 49,537,292 of record NC_053429.1, on the reverse strand, counting down.
CATTGGGAATTTCGGTAGTAGGGATGGGCTTAATTGGCTTAATTTGGTTATAATAGAATTGTTCTAGGCTTTGGTATAAGCATCAAACAAATTCTTGGATTTCTCCATATCCTCTATTGTAGCGACAAGACTGATCTGCCTATTGTTGATGGAATTGACCATTTTTTCGACATCTTTCATTTTGTGCCATAATGATGTCTCTGCATTCAGGGTTGTTCCTTTGCTGTCGGCTTTGGTTTTGTCATTCCTTGTCTTGCTTGTTTCTACCTCCTTCAGTATCGGCGTATCTTTGCCGCAAGTCATTCTTTCTACAGAGGCTTCATTGATTGGGCCCTTATTTTCAAGGACTTCCTCACCATCATGGGGCATGATTCCTCTTTATTGGCACCATAACATCAATAATGAAGGGAAAACCAAGATTCTAGTTTGACTTGCGGTGCAATCAGAAATTTCCTGGTAGAGTACTGTGCCAACATTAATATTTCTACCTTTGACGATAAAATGTATCAGACACATTCTATCGAGGGTAACTATGGTGCTATGAGTAGAGGGCTTTAGCCTGCAGTTGACAAAATGAAACCATATTTTGCTTTGCAGTGTCAAGAAGTGACGGTGCATCGTATAATTCTTTTGATGGAAACTCGTCCACAATGCTCCTTCGACACACAAGTCTTTCACCAATAGGTCTCATTTTTCATATGTGATATCCTCAATGAACTCGAAGTGTTCGTCTACATCCACATTGGTGTTGTACAGCTCGTTGATTTTTTTTAGCGTCCCATGGTATTAAGCCTTCTCAAACAAAAATGAAATCTAACTCATGATCATAAAGGTTAGCATAAATTTAACGTACCAGTGAAGGAGAATAGCTTTCATGATGGGTGCAAAATGTTTCCCATTTCAACTTCAATATGGTTTTGTAGACTTCCTTACCCAAGTCTTGTTGTTGCAAAAAGGAAATGCCCTGTTCGGGGTGGAAGTTTTGCTTCAACACGTTGTCTTGAAATCGTTCCTTTTCTACTTTATTCAAAAATATTACTGGCTACTTTTTCTGCACTGGCCTGGGAAATTTTGATTCACGACCTGCGGTAGTAGAGAACGCATGTTCTTTAGTAGATTTGGTAGCTTTCTTGACTGAGTCTCTCATTTTTTCCATCTTTTGTTGAGGGAAAATGGTTTAAAGTTGAAAAGTTATGATCTTGAGAAGAGAAAAGAAATAAAAATGGTTGTTTGAATACGTTACGGTTGGTACAATGGAGGAGAATTTATAGTAATTAAAAGAGGAAGATGGAGAGGTGTGTTGTTTTGTGGAGAGATATAAAGCTGGTGAGAATAGTTGTGTCCAATATCAATTGTACCCTCTCAGAAGGATCAAATGGCTGAGTGATTTTTTATCCAACGGTGAAATATGAATTTCCTTGAATTCTGATGAGTTATAAATGGTAGTACATGATTACAGAATGCATTGACAGTAAAATTTCAATTCGTCGACAATGGTACCTAATTATTCTGCAAAAAGGAAGGAAAACAAACTTTAACAAAACATAAATAAAATAAACTAAAATCACGGAGTAATAATTAAAAATTAAAACTTTTCGACCAATTTAATGGTCTTTGCCTGCTTTTTTATCACTGTTGCCAAAATAGTGTTTCAACCTCTATCTATTTACTTTGAACTGGTGTCCATCATATAAATCTCGAATTGTGACTGCACCATGAAGAAATATGTAGAAAAATTCAAAAGATCTAGACCAACGTAAACACAATTTACCTGGGTGCAATTTAAGTCGAGAATTAAATAATAAAACCTGTTGACCCGCAATAAATTGTCGCTGTAAAATAATCTTGCCATGCCATCGTTTGGTCTTTTCCTTATAAATCATAGCATTTTCATAGGAATTTCTCCTAATCTTCTCTAGTTCAATGATATCCAACAGTCTTTTCTTGCCAACCGCTTCATAGTCCATGTTCACTTGCTTAATTGCCCACGTTGCTTTGTGTTCCAGTTCAACTAGCAAGTCAAATGCTTTCCCAAAAACCAATTGATACGGCAACATCCCTAATGGATTTAACTGAACCTTAATGAGCTATTAAAGCTTGGCCAAATGAATAAGATAAAAATGGTGTTTCTTTGCCCTAGTTTTGGTTGAAACATGAAGAAGAAAAGATGATATCTTATTTTATTTCTTTTATTTTAACATTAAATTCTAAATTACTTAATTAACCTTATTATAAATCATTTAAAACACTTAACGCATGTCCATAAAAGTCCACTAACCTTAAAAATGGTATATTTGCTACATAAGGACATTTACTTTAAGGTTCCATAGCTATTAGAACATCACTTTTGAACTTTACGTGATTTAGTCCTTTTTATCAAATTAAGCACTCAAATGATAAGATTTCTTAACAAAAATTTCACACAATCATATATTCATGCTATAGACATTAAAATGTAATAAAATAATTATTTTGACCTCTGATTTGTGATCTCGAAACTATTATTTCAATTTGACTAAAAACGGACTGTTACATTTGGATATTGCAATACCCTCTCATTTGGTGTTGTTTTCGCTTGATTTTAGCCTCCAACACGTCCCTACATCACTCAACCATATGTTAGGGCCCCCAATGGCACTACTGGCCAATTTGTGTCTCAAAATGTGTAAAAATAAGACATTTACACTTATTAAATTAAAATTTACAAATTACGAACAACTACGAAAAAGACACTACTTTGCTTGAGAATAATATCCTTAAATGTACTGGGAAAGCCTAATTTTCCATATTAAATTACGAAAAATCATTAAGCAAAGCTGTACTACTAACTTTACTATAGAGGTCAAATACGTCGCTACTTTTGAGGCTACAAAAAAAGCAATATGGCTTCGAAAGTTCCTTACAGATCTTGAAGTCATTCATGGTATAGAAAAAGCTATCACACTGTATTGTGATAACAATACGATAATAACTAACACCAAAGAAACCAAAAACTAGAAGAGGATGAAGCACATTGATAGAAAGTATCACATCATAAAGGAGGCAGTAGCAAATGAAATAGTCGATGTAGTCAAAGTAGCATTAAAAGACAACCTTGCAGACCCATTTATCAAGAATCTAATTGCTATGAGTTTTGGGAAACATGTAGAGTGCATGGGAATGTGAAATATTACTCGTCTACTTCACTAGGGCAAGTGGGAAATTGTTGGATCTGGTGCCCTAATGTAATATATAATCTATCAAATAAGTCTTCCATAAGAAACTTTAAGATATTGTTATCCTGCCTAAAAACAATAATGATAATTTATTTTCTATCAAATAAGTCTCCCCCATGCTCATGGGGTGGGTTTGCTCCTTATGTTTTAGGAGAAAAAAATAAGTCTCCTCCTGGTAGAATAAAAATAGTGAGTTATGTGTCTATGAGCAAAGCCAAGGATTTTTACCCTTAAAAAGTCTCCCACCACACATGATGGAATTTGAAGGTCCAAATATATAATTGTGCATGCTGGGTCGCAAACCTAAGTTGATCTAGAACCTCCACCTTTACCACTAGAGCCAAAGACTCATTGGCCAAATCATTTCTTTTCTTTTGAAACTAATTACATAGATTATTAGCTAAACCTTGTATGAACCTAAAATTGTTTTGCATAAATTATTAACGTGTTGTTTGGTTCACCTGAAGGGCTAAGCCATTCGTGGTGTATTCAACCTATCATTGAAGCAAGCATTTGGCTGGTTGAATGGCCTAATCAGGGACTAAGCCGAAAAGTCTCGTAATCACCATTCAGCACACCCACCTTTGAATGGGTTATTTGGTGATTCCCAGAATAAAGATTTTTTACCCAATTTACCCCTGTATAAAATCATCTAAACTTCAAAATTAAACAAAGAAAATATATTAACATATCACAAGTGATCATCCAACACAACACTTAATCTGAACATTGTAGCAAGTAAGCCATGGCAGAAAAGAAAAAACAAAATTTTATAACATTTATTGTAATAGTCCAATTTTGCGGAAATCGGAACAGTGGTTTCGGGACCACAAATCTGAGCCAAAAAATAAAATTCATTTTAATTTTATTTTATGGTTCGTAATATGATAGAAATGTCATGTGAAAATTTTACCGATCATGTGTTTAATTACGGGAAGGACCAAATCGCATAAAATGAAAAAGTTGAATTCTAGTAGCTAGAAGGATCAAATAGCTATGAAATTCAAAAATTAAGGTCCTTATAAGGCAATTAGACCATTAATAAAATGTTTGTAGATAGTTTTTGATGATTCATCCATGGAAAATTAGAAAAAAGCTAAGGACTAAATTGGAAATTAAAATTATTAAAGATGATAAATTAATTAAATAGAAATAAAAATAATTTTTATCATATTCTTCCCCAAAATATTCCATGGAAACCCTAGGAGAGAGAGAAGAAACTTTCTTGGCCGAATTGGGTAAGTTTTTCTTGTCCTGTTTTTAGTAATTTTGATATTTTTGAAACTGGGATAGCTTAATCTATCTATTTGGGGGATCAATTTGAAGAGTTATCAAAGTATGAAAATTAGGTAATGGATGTATATGCTGAAAATTTAAAATTTATGGTAGAAAATGAAAGGTTGTTGATAGATAAACAACTTTTACAAAGTGATTTTTGATAAAAACATGATTTAGGGACTAAAATGTAAATTTGTGAAAATTGAAGAAAAATTCTGAATTTTATAGAATATATGTGCTGTAAATTTTAAGGTGAAATTTTGGTTAGGCTTGGAATAGGAGTAAATTACATAAATTTCATTTTCCAAGCCTAAGGACAAAATGAGAATTTATGAAAAGTTAGGGGCAAAATGGTAATTTTTCCTAGTATGTAAATTGAGTTCACTTGAATATGAAATGTGATAAATTGATGTAAAATTTACTCGTATAGATCTTAATAGACCAAATTCAGAGCTAGAATGAGAAAAAAGAGGTAAATGTCGGATTAGTAGATTTTACGTACACGAACATTTTTCGAGCTAAGTTCGTGTAACTAATTTGGGTATGTTTATATGTTTGAATTAAATGTTGCATTGGGAATTGTATAAATATCATATGTGTGTGTGTGTGTGTGTAAATTTGAAATTGTATCTGACAAAGCCCAATCAACGATAATGCCCGAAAAATGATAAATGATAAAAATGTTACTTTTATGCTTGAAATGAATGTGGAATGTGTTTATTTGAATTATATGAATGTTATGGATGTAGGAAATAATTACATGCCCGATAATGCTTGAAAAATGTTTAAATCCCAGTTGAATAAATGGAAAATTGATGGATATGTGATTTCCTGAAATGAATGAGGTCCTGCATTTGTTGCTGACGAGATTTAGCTCAGACAAGTAATCCTATTGACCTCATTACAGAAAGGGTTCAGCCCAGACAATTAATCCTAATATAAGTCCTATCGAGCATATGTTATGGATTGGATTTAGCCCGAACGGGTAATCCAAATCATGTTCCTTAAAGCATACGTCATAAAAATGATTTAGCCTGGACTAGTAATCTTGTTGTATACATGTGTGGCTTGAGAGTGTACTCTCTGAAATAGTACCTTATGGGTACCATCGAATATGAATTGACGGATCCTGATTTGTACACCTTGATTGTACTACCTGTGTGTCCATCGATATTTCAACAAGTGACAATCCAAACATGAGAAGATATGAATAATAAAAATGAGTTATTACACATAGCCATCTGAAATACAAGAAAATAATGATACATGACAAGTGATATATGAAAGTATGAGATGATGATATTTGTATATGGAAATTATTTAATGAGAACATTTATCCTTGATTATAGACTTGTACACCTTGAATGTACTACTACTCGTGTGACCTTGATATTTCGAATGATATGAGTAAAGTTCTGACATGAAATAATCTGAACTCGAGATGAACTATTATGAAATTATACTTGTAATATAAAGAGATGATTTATACATGTTAAATGGATACATATTGTGGAAAGCATGTATGCATGGAAACTTCATTGTTGTTGAGCCTATATATGTTTTGATGTTATTATGGAATATATGACTAACAAGGGCAATGAGGATATGTGTAGGGCTTAAGGTCAAATTGATTGAATACGCCTTACGTAGTTACCTCAAAACAGAATGAATAGTAAGTTAAGTACCATCTTATACAAACTTAGTAAGCATTTTATGCTTACTTAGTTTTATTTCCCTATTTTAGAGTAAAGCAGCAGCTAGTTGGATTTTTAAACTTAGCGGAGATCATTCGCACTATCCATTGGCCCATGTCGGCATAATATGGTAAAACAATTATGGTTACAATGGCATGTATAGGTTATATTGGTCATATTGACATGTAAATGTAAATGATTATTGTAATCTAGCCGTTGGAATGGCTAGTGATGATTATGTTTTGGTATATATATGTATTTAAGTTTATTTTATGGAGATAACATAAGTGTTTATTATTGATTGATTGAGAAAGGTTAAAATGAGTATGCTTATAAAAGGTAAGATTAAAAGCATGAGTGTATGTAAAAATACATCATATCAGATGTTATAAATTGCTTGAATTCAATGCTTAGTTTGGTTGGTGTTTGGATGTAAGTTTGTTGCAGGAATTTGGTATAATTTTGGGTGAGAAATAAAGCTAGGAATGACTTTATTTTGTCGACACGGACAGAGACATGGGCGTGTGTCTAGACGATACATGGGCGTGTGGTTAGGCCGCGTGTCCCCTGCACCTTAAATTTGAGAAAACAAAATGCTCAGAATTGAGCATACCGGTAGAGACACGGGTGTGTGTCTCAGCTGTGTGTGCTACACAGCCTAGCAAACGGGCGTGTGGCATGTTCGTGTTCACAAGTCATAGAGTTACACGGGATCGAACATGGCCTGTAACACGGGCTTGTCCCTTGGACCACATGGGCGTGTTAGCTCTACACCTTGGAAAGATTTTGAAATTTCACGAAAATTTCTTAGAGTTTTTGATTAAGTCCCAACTCGATTTTAATGCTCGTTTTGGGCCTCGAAGGTCCATTTAAGGGATGTTATGAATAAATCTCGAGGAATGAATATTAAATGATTGAATTATTTGAAAATGTTTTGAAAGTTTTAGTAATGCTTCGTAACCTTATTCCGGCGACGGATACAGGTTAGGAGTGTTACATTTAGTGGTATCAGAGCTACGGTTTAGTCAATTTTTAGACTGAACGTAGCATATATGGAGTCTAGAAATACATTTCATTATATAACCTGTGATAGTGTGATATCTCTCAACTCTGATGAAAATTGTTTCACAAATAGACAGAGATGCTTTCCAGCCGAGCTAATTCCGATACTGCTGAAAGTGATACTCACGTGCTTGAGTAAAAATGTTACTTATGATTAAATGAGACTCATAAAGGTATGAAATAAACATTTTACAATGGGCATGTTAATGATACATGTTAAGTGATATGTGTGTATTTATGAAAGTTAAATTTTGAGCTTACGATCTCCACCCCCTTACCAGTATAGTTTTATACGATAAAAATTCACAAGATTTATATTGATTAAGTTCATAAGTGTGAGAGAAGGGTTCAAAGGCTGAATGATTAATACTGTAGTTAAAATTGAGAATGGGTTAATAAGTAAAGACGGTATTAAAAGAGATATCAGATTTTTCTGAAGATTATTCTGAACATGTGATGTCATTGTTAAGGAAGAAGTTATTTATGAGTAATCGACTTATCTAGATATGATATTTACAGAACGGATTAGCCGAAAATTCTTTCAAATTAACTCTTTCAGTGAACTGAATAATGTAAGATTATTGATGACTATATATGTTAGTGGATTAGTGATAAAATTACAAAAATATTTGAATACAACTGTTATAATCGGGTATATTACAGTAATCTCTTTTGGGTATTTTATATGGGTATTCTATAAGCATTGTTGTTCTCAGGGATATATGTAACTGGTCATGTTCGGATGTTATAATCATTATATGGAAAGGTTAGCTAAACATGGTAATAGATGGAAATTATTGCAAGCCTGATTTACTCATGAGTGGCATTGCTTTATTTTTCTTCGGTTTTCCAAGTCATTATAGGTGATAGAAGACTTGATGATAAGATTCGTATGATGCTATTTTCTACTTCTGTTGGTTGAAGTTCTAAATGGAAAATGTGCAAGTTACACTGTGTAACACCCCTAACCCGTATCCGTCGTCGGAACAGGGTTACGGAGCATTACCGAAACATTCATAAACATGTACAAATAACTAATGTAAATGACTATTCATTTACCAAGATCATTCATAACGTCCCTTGATTAGGCCTTCGAGGCCCAATACAAGCATTAGAATCAAGTCGGGACTTAATCGGGAACTTTAAAAATTTTTTGCGACTTTTCAACATTTTTCCAAGGTACAGGGCTCACACGCCCGTATGGTCTAAGGGACACGCCCGTATGACCCTGGGACACGCCCATGCTAGAGGCCGTGTTCGACCACATGTAACTCTCTGACTTGCACACACAACATGCCACATGCCCGTGTGCTAGGTCGTGTGGTTAATTCATTCAAATCGAAAATAGGTGCAGGTTTCACACGGCCAAGACACACGCCCATGTTCTAGGCCGTGTGGCACACACGGCTGAGACACATGCCCGTGTCTTTACCTGTGTGCTCAATTCTAAGCATTCTGCTTCTCAAAATTAAGGTGTAGGGGACACATGGCCTAACCACATGCCTATGTTACTAAGCCGTGTGTCACACACGGTCTAGACACATGCCCGTTTGTCTACCCATATGGACAAAATGAAGCCATTTCTAGCTTTATTTCTCACCCAATATTTCACCCAAGAACTACACTTGAAACACACATTTAATACCAACCAATTCAAGCATTCAAATTGGGCAATTTCTATCATTCAACAAGGTATATCACTACATGCATATGTGTTTATAAACTTACCTTGGATTAACTTAGGTATTAACAAAATTGATCACATATTCATAACATATCACATATGAATATATCATCATAACCTACTTAATCATACCAAAATGAACCATTACTAGCCATTCCAATGGCTAGGAAACAAAATAACTTTTCAAGCCACTATTGGCCAAGTTGTCCTATACATGCCATTATACCAAAACGATTTTACTAAGTATACCCAAAATGACTAGTTGATAGTGTGATGATGCTCCAGTAATCTTCCAACCTTCATGAGCTTCCGAGCACTATAAAATAGGGAAAAATAATTGGAGTAAGCATTACATGCTTAGTAAGTTCGTATAACGAAAACTAAACTTACCAATCCTATTTATCAAATCTAAGCATACCATGCTATGTTTCCATCCATTTGGATAAATTGCCTATTCGCATGCATTCAATCAAACATGTTAGTCACCAAAATCTTCATATCAATCAAGTAACAATATTCTTTCAAGTCATTATCATTACATCTTAATATTTTCATGCCATGTCAAGAGTTTTATGTCTGTTGAATCATTGAATTCCGATGGAGGCTCAAGTAGTACACTCGAAGTGTACGATTCAATAATCCATCAATTCCTTATTCAAGGGTACCCCTTAGGACACTTAACCTAGAAACACTCTCTCGAGCCACATATCGTATAACAGGATTACCAATCCAGGCTAAATCCTTTATATAACATAAGCTCAGACAAGCTCGATTAGGATTACCAGTCCAGACTAAACCCTAATCCTAACGTATGCTCGAGAGATATTATATCTGGATTACCCATCCAGGCTAAATCCTTTCTATAACAAGGTCAATGGGATTTTGTCAAAATTTCGTTCGAAATTTTGACGTTTGAGAATCTAGTCGAAAGGACTAAATTGTAATAAGTGCAAAAGTTGAGTTCTACATGTTAAAGGTGTCCAATTGCTATGGGATTTTAAATTAGAGGTCCTTATATGATAATTAGACCATTTGTTAAGTTAGTGGACAAAAATAGACATTGAGGTTAGAGAATTTTAGTGATTTGAGAAAAGGGCATTTTGGTTATTTTTTAATAAAATAATAAAACGAGAAAATAAAGCCAAAATTTACTCATCTTTCTTCAACCTCAGCCAAAACATGGAAGAACACCATAACTAGGGTTTTTTCATCTTTCAAGCTTGATGTAAGTACATCCTAGCCCTATTTTTAATGCTCTTTATGTTTTTAAACTCGTATTCACCCGATCTTTCTATTTCTACCATTGTTCTGATGTATCGTTCATGTTTAAAATTTTACCCATGTATGACATGCATGTGTTTTGATGTTTTATGGTAGAGAATGAAAGTTTCATATGTAATAATCAACTTTTACTAAGTGATTTTTTATGAAAATACAGAAAAGGACCTATTTGTATAAAGTTATAAAATGTGTAGTAAGATGTGATTTGATGAAAAATGTAGGCTAATATGAGTATGTATATGGTTCGGCTAGGCTTGGGTAACAAAGAAATTAAATACATTTCAATTTACGAGCCTAAGGACTAAAATATAAATATGTCAAAGTTCACAAGCAAAAATATAATTTTTCCATAATGTAATTTTTGGACTGAATTGAGTAATGTGAATACTGAGTGAGTTAAATTTGCTATTATAGATCAAGAGAAACAAGGTTTAGAACTAGATCGGGGGAAAAACAAAGTATTTGACGATTAGGTCCATTTCCTACTATTTTTGTACCGAGGTAAGTTCTTATGTAAATAATGCATTGCTTTAATTATAATTTAAATGCTTTACTATTGTATGAATTATGTTCGACCATTGAGCGTGTTCGACTAAGTTACGACAAGCGTGAAATCCCGATTGAACCTTAGGAATAGATAGAATACAAATGTCATGACATTATGGTTACAGAGACTATGTGTAAGACCATATCTGGGATATGACATAATTGTGAGATTTTGTGTAAGACCATATCTGGGATATGAGATTTTGTATAAAACCATAGCTGGGCTATTGGCATCGAAACGAGATCCCATATAAGACCATATCTGGGATATGGCATTGGTATGGTACTATGTGTGCGAGATACCTGAGTATCATTTAGTATTCCAAGTGGTTCAACGGGAATTGAAACGAGAATGTCAAAGTTGTGAAAGACTATGGTATGTGGTAAATTGGTACAGGTATGTACAGAAAACTCATGCTTAATGAGCTTGATATGTGATGAATCCCTCAGTAAGGTTGTGATTGAGGAAGTTGGATTGTGATATTTATAATGACATTTATATTAATTTACTTCAAGTTAATTGTATGTTAAATGTAAGTTTATAATGCTTATTATTTGCATGGGAACTTACTAAGCTTTAAAGCTTACTCCCTTTCTTTTCCCTTGTCTTATAGTGTCACCAAGCTAGCTCGAGGATCGGAGATGTTGGAGATCCAGTCACAGTATCAACTTAACATTTTGGGTACCAATGAATTCAATATTTTGAGTTATAGCATGTATAGGGACTTGGTCATTTTGTTATGTGTCATAATTGATTGGCCAAATGCATTAGTTTATGATGGTTGATAATTCATTTTGTAATGGCCATTGAAATTGGCTAATATTGATTTACGTATATATGCTTATGGTGAAGTCTTTCATGGATATGGAAAATTGCATAATTTGAGTTAAAATATATGTGATGTTTATGTATGATAAATGATAGTATGTCAATGAGGTATTGATGCCTTGGTTGTGGCTGATTTAGTTGAATGTATATACTTGGAACGGTGCTATGTTTTGTTGTGTAGGTTTGTGCATGGAAGGGTGACAATATGGCTTGGAAAATAGCCTTATTTTTGTCCACACGGGTAGACACAGAGGCGTGTGTCTAGGCCTTGTGGATGACATGGCCTCAGGCACGGGTGTGTGCCCTAGGCGTGTGAAATCTGCACCTATTTTATGAAAAATTATGAAAAATAAATCGACCACACGGCCTAAGCACAAGGACGTGTGCCTTGGCTGTGTTACTTCAAGTTGTTCTTGGATAACAAACAGAGAGTTACACGGGCTAGGGACACGGGCGTGTGTTACCACACGGCCTGCCCACACGAGCGTGTGGCTCTTAAAACATGAAAAATGTTCTAAGTATTGTGAAATTTTCCAAAGTTCTTAGTTTAGTTCCGAACTACTTCCAATGCATGTTTTAGGTCTCGTCGGCTCGTTGTAGGGACGATGTGATTGTAAATGAAAAGTTTTAAATTTGGATAGAAATTTACGTCTCAGTTTTGTATGTTTGCTTATGTTTAAGTCTGGTAATGTCTTGTTCCCTGTTTCGATGTCAAATATAGGTAAGAGGTGTTACATTTAGTGGTATCAGAGCTAATATTTAGCCAATTCTAGGACTAACATAGTGTGTGTACAAGTCTAGCTTTACATGCCATAAATGAATTGTGATAGTGTGATGACTCCTGGCTATATTAAATTGTGTTTTCGTATAGTAAATGGATCCCAATAGAGCTGAGGCTGATGATGTTGAAAGTAATGCATCGGCTCTTGCTAAAGGGGCAGCACGGTCTGATAGTAGACCCCCAACGATTAATCAAGTATAAGGTGCTAGGTAAGCCTTTCTTCATATGATGAATGAATGGTATACGAAATTTGTTCGAACAAATTCGAATGCCCAACCTCTTCCACCTGCACCTATTCCTCTACCTATTCCCGTAAGCCTACAAGTTTTGGAATTTGTAAGAATGAACAAGCCCCCGGTTGATAAGATCTGAAAGCATGAGGTTGAAGATTTTAGAGCTAATGTGGATGATGATCTTGAGAGAGCCGAGTTTTGGCTCAAAAAATCCATCAGGGTATTTGATGAGTTGTCTTGTACACCGGATGAGTGCTTAAAGTGTGTCGTCTCACTTTTGAGAGATTCTACATATCACTGGTGGAATACACTGGTATCGGTGGTACCAAGAGAGAGGGTTACATGGGAATTCTTTCAAAAGGAGTTCCAAAAGAAATATATTAGTCAACAGTTCATAGATCAGAAACATAAGGAATTTCTTGAGCTGAAACAGGGTCATATGTTAGTGACGGAGTATGAGCAGAAATTTGTCAGACTTATCAAATATGCTCGCGAGTGTGTTTCCACCGAGGCTATCATGTGTAAGAGGTTTGAGGATAGATTGAATGAGGATGTTGGTATGTTAGTTGGGATCTTAGAACTGAAAAAATTTGTGGTTTTGGTTGAGCGAGCCTGTAAGGTCGATGAGTTGAATAAAGAAAAGAGGAAAGCTGATCTTGAAACTAGAGATTTGGGGAAAAAACCTATGAGTAAGTCATTTCCATCTCAATCAAAGAAGTCTAAAGAAATGTATTCCCGTTTGAATGTTTCAGTGGGGTATTCATACAGAGATCGTGGGAAGCAATACTCGGGTTCTAAATCACAAGCCACTTCAATGGCAAGTGTGGGTAATGTAAGGTCTAACGACCTAATTGTCAGATTGTGGCAGATGTCATCCTGGTGAGTGTAGAATGAATGACCGAGCTTGCTTCAAGTGTGGCTCTCAAGAGCATTTTATCTGAGATTACCCCGAAAGGGTTGAGAAAGAAAAATTTCAAAGTACAAGGCTGAGTAATACTGCTAATAGAGTAGGCCACCGAGGAATACCGGAAATGGAGCTATTAATAAAGGTGTGATGAAAGACACTACTGTAAGATCCGAAGCTCGAGCACCTGTTAGAGCCTATGCCATCCGTGCTCGTGAAGAAGTGACATCTCCTGATGTTATCACTGGTACTTTTTCTCTCTATAATACTAATGTAGTTGCATTGATTGATCCTAGCTCGACTCACTCTTATGTTTGTGTGAAATTGGTAGCTAGTAAGAGCTTACCTGTTGAGTTCACTGAATTTGTGGTTAGAGTGTCAAACCCTTTAGGCAAACATGTGTTAGTTGATAGAGTTTACAAGAATTGTCCCTTGATGATTCGAGGTCACTATTTTTCGGCTAATTTAATGTTGTTATCATTTGATGAATTCAATGTTATTTTGGGTATGGATTGGTTGACACTGCATGATACTATGGTAAACTCTAAAAGAAAGATTATTGAACTGAAATGTGAAAATGGTGAAATTCTTCAGATTGATTCAAATAAGTCGGGTGAGTTACATGTTGTGATTTCTTTGATGTCTGCCCAAAGATATGTAAGAAAAGGGTGTGAAGCATATCTTGCTTATGTGTTGAATACAAAAATTTCTGAATTGAAAATTGAATTAGTGTCGATAGTTTGTGAATATCCAGATGTGTTCCCGGAAGAGTTGCCTGGATTACCACCTATTAGAGAAGTTGAGTTTGGTTTGATTTAGTATTGGGGACCTCACTGATATCTATTGCTCCGTATAGGATGGCCCCGGCTGAATTGAAAGAATTAAAAGCTCAATTGCAAGAGTTGACAAATAAGGGTTTTGCGAGACTGAGTTATTCTTCCTGGGGTGCTCCAGTGTTATTTGTAAAGAAGAAAGACGGGTCTATGAGACTTTGTATCGATTACTGACAACTCAACAAGGTAACTATAAAGAACAAGTATCCTTTGCCGAGGATAGATGACATGTTCGATCAGTTGAGAGGATCAACGGTATTCTTGAAGATTGATCTAATATCTGGCTACTTTCAGTCGATAGTCAAAGAGTCAGATGTACTGAAAACGGCTTTCAGAACGAGGTATGGACATTATGAATTCCTTGTTATGCCTTTCAGATTAACAAATGCACCTGCTGCTTTTATAGACTTGATGAAAAGCATTTTTCAACCGTATTTGGACAAGTTTGTGATTATGTTTATTGATGATATTCTGATTTATTCTCGAGACAAGTTCGAGCATGCCGAGCACTTAAGAATGGTATTGCAGACAATGAGAGATAATAAGTTATTTGCTAAATTCAGTAAAAGTGAGTTTCGGCACCAAGAGGTCAGATTTTTGGGACATACCGTTTCAAGTGATGGTATTTGGGTTGATCCAAGTAAAATTTCGATAATTGTTGATTGGAAACCGCCAAGAAATGTGTCCAAAGTCAGAAGCTTTTTGGGCTTAGCTAGTTATTACTGATGATTTGTTAAATGATTTTTGCTGATTGCTACTTGGAAACACGAAAATTTACGCATTTTTACATACCCTTTTCAGCTTAAAATCATACCGTTTCGATTAAATTCTTGTCGAAAAATAATTAATTTTTATAAGATAATTAAATTATACTTCAAATATGAACATGATGAATTTTAGTTAATTTTATAATTAATTTTGAGTAATTTTGGTTATTTTTGACAGAATTGCACAAAGGGCGAAAAATGGCTCGGCAGACACTACTTGAAGCACAAAATCGAGAAGTAATTTGAAGTATCAAGGCGAATTAATTTCCAGCATAAGACGGTCCAATCATGTGTATTAATTCATAATATAATTAATTTTAATTTATACCCAATTTAATTTGGGCTAAATAAATTAATATTAATTACTTATGGAAAAGTTAGTCCAATTGAACTGAATCGATTGAAGTGAACCAGCCAAAGATTGGGCAGCCCAAAACCGGCCATATGCTGACCCAAATCAGCTTATTAGCTGATTAATTAAACTTGCAAAGAAGTGCTTTAAGTCTTGTCAAAGTTGCATTCAAACCCCTCCACAATTGGTGGATTTTTTATTTACCCCAAGCCATTTTTAGCAAAGTTGAAAGCATCAACTTTGCCACATAGGTGGCCAGCCAAGGGGTGGCTCTTTGGCTTCTATTTTTAGCAAATTTCAGCTGCCACACCTAGCTATAAAAGCCCTGCTTGGCTGATCATTCAAAGCATCTCATTCATTCCTTATTCATTTCACAACACTTCTCTCTTCTCTCATTCTTTTTCTCTCATTTTTCCATTTCAAATCCATTGCTCTTGTGCTGATTTCTTCCCTTGGAAAAGGGCTGTTCTTCAACCATTTTTTGAGCAGCAATTGAGTGTTCATCGAATCTTGATTGGCGAGGACAATAATAAGGAAGAACGGAGCAACCAAGTCAAGCCTCGGAAAACCACCAGATTTGATTCTTGTTCCCTATCTCTTTAATTTATGTTGTTGTTATGATGAACATATCTATGAGTATTCACGTTGTTGGAATGGTTAATTTAATCAGCTTAGCTTCAATTTAATTCGTGTTGGGTTGATTGCATTTCGTTTTCTTAAATTATTAAAATTGTGTTTATGTTGTTATAGGCCTCGATAAAATGCTTGATTAAGTAAAATCATACCTAAATTATTCTTGCGTTACTACTGTGAGGTAACTAATGAATTAATTATTTAAACGGATTGAAATTGTAATTAATTGACACAGATCAGTGCATGTTTATTCTTCTAAGGTAGCTAAAGGTTAAATTAGCAATGTATCTAGGGATATTATTGTCTTGCATAACTTGCAAGATTATTGTGATTAAACTTTTTCAAGGTAGGGATACCTTGTTACCTCACATAGTCTTTTATATGATTGTTAGATTTAATTAATCGTTTGAATTGACATAAGGATATGCAAGAGATTAGTTCAGTTTAATGAGTATATATGTACACTAACATGTTTGCTTACTAGAATTTGTTTAGTCGGTTGAATTGACATAGGGATATGTCAAGAGATGAAGGGATGTTGGTATGTAAGTATGTTCATAAGTTAGCAAATTACCAATTTGTCATGATTTTATTCATAACAACATAAACATAAGTTTAATAATTCTAAGATGAGAAGTGTAATTAATCCAACACTATTATATCATCTTGACTAAATCTTATTTTGAAATCATGCATTAGAACTCTCTTTTACTTCATTTTTTATTTATTTTAATTTTCTTAAGTTTTTAATCACCCTCTTTAAACAAAATATTTTTCTTCACCAAAATGTTTTAAATTGCATTCATAAATAATCCTTTTCACAGTCCCTGTAGGTACGATAACTCGACATTTACTTGTCACTTTATTACTTGTTGCAATTGTGTACACTTGCACATTTCTGTCATTCCAAGTTTTTGGAGCCACTGCCGGGGACCGTTTTAAAAAGTCATTATTTGTGAATTTGTTAGTTTACATTTTGGTTTATTTTTTTCTATTTAATTTTTAACTTAATTGATTTTTTTTGTGATTATTTCATGTGTTTATGAGTATTGACTGAATTATTGACCTACTCCCTATAGACCTTGAGATAGAAAGAACTTTTCGACAGCGACGAAGACAAGCAAATCAGAGGAGGACCGAAGAGATGAACTTCGAAAATCCAATCCAAAGAAACAAAGCAAACCCAGCTCAAAATCCTATCCTTATTGCTGAAGATAGGGATACAACTTTACGATAGTATGTCGTGCTAGTATTTAATGATCTTAATTCGGGTATTAGGAGACCCGAAATTGAGGCACAATAATTCGAGCTAAAGCCAGTCAAGTTCCAGATGCTTCAGACAGTGGGCCAATTTAGTGGAATGCCTACCGAAGATCCTAACCTACACTTAAGACTATTTATGGAGATGAGCGATTCTTTCAAGTTAGCCAGAGTACCCAAAGATGCATTATGATTGAAGCTATTCCCATATTCGTTGAGGAACAGAGCTCGTGCCTGGTTGAACTCATTGCCACCGAACTCAGTTTCCACATGACAAGAGTTAGTAGAAAGATTCCTTATGAAGTATTTTCTGCCTAACAAGAATGCTAAGTTGAGGAACGAGATCACTGTCTTCCAACAAATGGACGATGAGTCCTTGTATGAGGCATGGGAAAGGTACAAAGAGTTATTATGAAAATGCACTCATCATGGAATCCCACATTGCATCCAACTTGAGACATTTTATAATGGTCTCAATGCTCACACGAGGATGGTAATGGACGCTTCTGCTAATGGTGCTCTCCTTTCTAAGTCTTATAACGAGACTTATGAAATCATTGAGAGGATTGCCAGCAACAATTACCAATGGCCAACCAACCGAGCAGTGTTAGGAAGACAAGTTGCTGGAATACATGAAGTAGACGCTCTTACTTCACTCGCATCTCAGGTATCATCAATATCCTCAATGCTTAAAAATCTTACTACTAATGGGTCTAACAGTTTTACAGCATAGCCACCAACCCAATTTGAAAGTATAGCCTGTGTTTATTGTGGGGAAGGACATTTGTTTGAAGAATGTCCATCAGACCCAGACCAGAACCAAAACCGAGGAAGGCAAGGACTGCAATCTAATTTTTCCTGGAGTAACCAATGAGCTGGAACTAGTAATACTTACACCTAACCTAGATCGACCCAGCCACCAAGTTTTCCCCAACAAGTTTAGAAACCAACCCAAGCTCAACCATCCAATGGCTTAGAACATCTGTTGAAGACATACATGGCCAAGAATGATGCCTTAATCCAAAGCCAAGCTGTTACATTGAAAAACCTAGAAAACCAAATGGACCAGCTTGCAACTGAACTCAAGAACCGACCACAAGGTGCTTTACCCAGTGATACGGAAAATTCGAGGAATCTGGGGAAGGAGCATTGGAAAGCATTAACATTGAGGAGTGAAAAAATAGTAGAGCCTAACACCATTTTAGCTGAAAAGGAGCAAGCTGATGCTCAAGAATTAGAGGAAGTTCAACCGAGCGTTGAAATTCTAGTTTCACAAGAACCAAAATCTGCAAAACCTAACAAGGTAATTTCAGAACCAGCTAATTATGATCAACTAACAACCTCGTCAGATGCAGAATTGCCACAGAAGACGAATCAACCAGTTCCAGTAAAGAAACCACCACCACCCTACCTTAAAGACTTCAAAAGCAGAAGCAGGAGATTCAATTTAAGAAGTTCCTAAATGAACTCAAGCAACTTCATATCAACATCTTGTTGGTTGAAGCACTTGAGCAAATGCCGAACTACGTCAAATTCATGAAGGATATCCTGTCTAAAAAATAAAGACTCAGAGAATTTGAGACAGTAGCTTTGACGAAGGAATGAAGTGCATATCTTTAGGACAAACTACCCCCAAAATTGAAGGATCCTGGATGTTTTACCATACCTTGCAACACTGGAGCAACATATTGTGGTAAGGCACTATGTGACTTAGGTGCGAGTATCAACTTGATGCCTATGTCAATATTTAGAAAGTTGGGGATAGGTGAATTTAGACCTACTACGGTTACACGTCAATTAGCAGATCAATCCTTAGCACATCTAGAAGGAAAAATCGAGGACATATTGGTACGTGTAGATAAATTTATCTTCCCTACTAATTTTGTTATCCTAGACTTTGAAGCAGACAAAGAAGTGCCAATTATTTTAGGAAAACCATTCTTAGCAACCGGAAGGACCCTTATTGATGTGCAGAAGGGCGAGCTTACTATGCGTGTTCAGGATGATCAGGTAACATTTAACGTTTTTAAGTCTATGCGATTTGCTAACACAATTGATGATTGTTCTGCAGTATCCGATTTAGAAGATTTAATAGTAGAGAATGAGCTAAACTATGTCGAGGTTTCATTGGAACAAATTTTGACATCAAATCCTCTGAATAATGAACATAAAGATGAGTACTTAGCTTTGTTAGAAGCTAATCAAAGGGAATTTATTCCGCAATCTCGCTTTGAACCTTTGGAGTTAGAGGAAAAGGATTATGCCCAACCAAAAGTGTCAATCGAGGAGCCACCTAAATTAGAACTCAAGGTACTACCTTCACATCTAAAATATGTTTATTTAGGTAACTCTTCTACTATGCCTGTGATTGTTTTAGCAGAATTAACTACTGAGCAAGAAGAGAAACTCGTCTTGGTGTTGAAATAATTCAAGAGGGCTATCAGATGGACCATAGTCGATAACTGCGATATTAGCCCATCTGTATGCAATCACAAGATGATACTAAAAGATGGCAAGAAAGGGACGATCGATGGACAACAAAGACTGAACCCCATCATGAAGGACGTAGTAAAGAAAGAAATCATTAAGTGGTTAGATGCAGGTATAATTTACCCCATCTCAGATAGTTCATGGGTAAGTCCGGTCCAGTGCGTGCCAAAGAAAGGAGGTATCACAGTCATTGAAAATTAGAATAACAAGTTAATACTGACTAGAATAGTTACGGGATGGAAAATTTGCATCGATTACCGAAAGTTGAACAAGGTGACTAGGAAAGATCAATTTCCTTTGCCGTTTTTGGACCAGATGCTGGATAGACTCGCGGGGCGAGACTACTACTATTTTCTCGATGGATACTCATGCTATAATCAGATTACAGTAGCACCGGAAGATCAGTACAAGACAACATTCACCTTTATGTACGGTACATTTGCATTTAGACGCATGCCATTTGGTTTATGTAATGCACTTGCTACATTTCAAAGATGTATGATGTATATTTTTACTGACATGGTTGAAAAGTATTTGGAAGTTTTTATGGATGATTTTTCAGTATTTGGAGACACGTATGACAATTGCCTAGCCAATCTAACCAAGGTACTAAGGCGATGCGAAGAAACAAACCTGGTACTCAACTGGGAAAAGTGCCATTTTATGGTACGAGAAGGGATTGTTCTAGGGCATCAGATAACGAGACATGGAATCAAAGTAGATAAAGAAAAGGTAGATGTTATTGAGAAACTCCCACATCTAACGTCTGTAAAAGGTGTTAGGAGCTTTCTGGGCCACACCGATTTCTATCGAAGATTCATCAAGGACTTCTCCAAAATTGCTAAACCCTTATGCAAATTATTGGAGAAGGACTCGGCGTTCAAGTTTGATGAGGAATGCTTAAAGGATTTCAAAGATTTGAAGAGTCGATTAGTTACGACACCCATAATAGTCACACCAGATTGGGATCTGCCATTCGAATTGTTGTGTGATGTGAGTGACTTCGTGATAGGAGCCGTTATGGGTCAGCGAAGGAACAAAGTTTTTCATCCCATTTACTATGCAAGTCGAACTCTGACAGGAGCTCAACTGAATTATACGGTAACAGAAAAAGAGTTACTTGCTATTGTGTTTTCTTTTGACAAGTTTCGATCTTATCTTGTAGGTACCAAAGTGACTGTCTATACAGACCACTCAGTAATTAAGTACTTACTCTCTAAGAAAGATGCTAAGCCAAGGTTGATCCGATGGGTACTTCTACTTCAAGAGTTCGATCTAGAAATTCAAGATCAAAAGGGAGTGGAAAATCAAGTAGCAGATTACTTGTCGAGATTGGAGCTGCAAGAAGGGAACTCATACTAAAGGTAAATCATGTCCATAATACCCCTTGGTTTGCTGATATTGCTAACTATTTAGCTTGTGTTTGATGCCGATTGATAAGACGTATCATTAAAAGAAAAAGTTTCTTCACGATGTGAAGTACTATTTCTGAGAAGAACCATTCTTGTTCAAGAAGTGTGCAGATCAAATGATCAGGAGATGTGTGGCAGAAGATGAAGTACAAAAGATTCTATACCATTGTCACTCAGCTCCAAGTGGGGGACACTTCGGAGGTACTCGTACTGTGGCCAAAGTATTGCAAGCTGGATTCTTTTGGCCAACACTATTCAAGGACGTATACGCTTACGTAAAGAGTTGTGATCAATGTCAAAGGGTTGGAAATGTCACCAGTAGAAATAAGATGGCTCGAACAAACATCATTGAGGTAGAATTATTTGATGTTTGGGGCATTAACTTCCTCAGTCCTTTCCCTCCGTCTTTTGGTCGCAAGTACATCTTGGTAGCTGAAGACTACGTGTCTAAGTGGGTTGAGGCTGAAGCTTATCCAACAAACAATGCTAGGGTTGTAATAAAGTTTTTGAAGAAACACGTGTTCACAAGGTTTGGAACCCCAAGAGCTATTATCAGCCATGAAGGGTCCCATTTTGTGAACAAGTGGTTGAAATGGTTGTTAGATAAACATGGAGTGAAACACAAGGTCGCTACAGCTTACCATCCGCAGACAAATGGGCTAGCTGAACTAGAAAATAAGGAGATCAAAGGCATACTTGAGAAGGTGGTTTTCCTGAACCAACGAGATTGGTCCAAAAGACTGGATGATGCTTTATGGGCTTACGGGACAGCATACAAGACATCTTTAGGAATGTCACCCTACAGATTGGTCTTTAGGAAAACATGTCATCTGCCCTTGGAGTTAGAACACAAAGCTTACTAGGCCCTTCGACAACTCAACTTAGATCTTAAGCTAGCTAAAGAGAAACGGATGTTCCAACTCAATGAGCTAGAGGAATTCCGAACATTCTCGTACGAAAATGCCAAACTACTCAAGGAGAGACTTAAGAAATGGCATGACAAGCATATTCGAGTTCGAGAGTTTGAAGTAGGTCAGCAAGTCTTGTTATTTAATTCCAGATTAAAGTTCTTTGCAGGTAAACTAAAATCACGTTGGTCCGGTCCATTTACGATTCATCGTGTCTATCCATACGGAGTTGTTGAACTACAAGGTAAAGGAGGTAATTTTCAAGTTAATGCTCAGTGTCTAAAACATTATTGGGGAGATAAGACTAAACGGAGTCAAATTTCGTTCATTCTATCAGATGTTTAAATTTTCTTATTTTCCTTTTTAATAAATGATTTAGGGTATATTTTCGAGATTAGTATGTTTAAATCAATTATGTCTAGGAGATTGGAACTTAAGTGGGACCGCTTGTAGCCCCTCCAATTTTTCCTAGGAATTGATTTTAACATAATTTTCCGAGAAATTATTCCCTAAATAGAAAAATAAATCTTTAGGTTTTCAAATAAAGAGGTCAATTTTGACCTAAGTTTTAAATTGCAACTCAATTTCAAATTTTCATTAAGTCTAGGGACTTAATTGAATTATTTTCAAAATTTGGTTGCTCTTTTCGTAAATAATAAAAACTAGATGCCTCTTTTTTGTAAATATTTTCAAAAGGCTCTAGAATAAATTTTTTTAATTAAAAAAAATTGATAATTATTAATATATAATTATATTCATTATAATATATATTAATTATCATCAACTTTATATAGAGTTAGGACAAGTGTTAATTTCATCATATTTTATTTGATAAGTTTTTAATGATAATAAGATGATAATCTTTAATATATAATTATATCTATTATAATTTATATATTAATTTTTATCAATTTAGCATAGAATTAGGATTAGTTTTAATCATATCTCATTTTTGTTTAAATAAATTAATAGCATTAATAATTTAATATGCATATATTTAATTATTAATTGTTGTTAACTTGGATTAAAATTAGAACTTAGAGTTTTTAATTATTAAATTTCTCTAAGAATTCTACTTTAAGTCCTATTCCTTTCATTATAAATACTACCTTCTCCATTCATTCATCACTAAAAATCTTAAACACCAAAACCCTTAAAGTGCCGCAAGTCCCTAACCTAGCAGCCATTCGGCCAGCAAGCACCCAGTAGCCCACGCACGCCGAGCACACCTGCCCCCATCGCGTGCTGCATTACTCGCCCTGTCCTACTCCAGCACCTGCGTACGTCCAGCTCTAGCACTCACCAGGCCCGCACGTTGGCGCTACATCTGCTCTAGCTCTAGCGTGCGCGCGCCTAAGCTGTTGCCCACTCATCTTTGCAGCCTATTGCCCGTGCAGCTCATCGTGCCAAGCTGTGCCGCTTCTTGCTCCTGCTCAACGAGTCTACTTGCTGTCTGACACTTGTGCGACACACACCTACACCAAGCCCCTTAGTCAAAATCTTCCAACCCACCTTAAATTGACCTCCTTTGTTTATTAATTATTTTAGGAGTTTTGAGTTTTATAAAAAAAGGTGGTAAGACAATTTGTTAAAAAAAGGTGGTAAGACAATTTGTTTTCTCCCAAATTTTAATTTTATTCAATTATTTAATTTTTCAGTTTGCTGAACTATTAATAAATTTTGTGAATTAAATTTTTGAGAAAATAAATTTTCCCATCTTTTGTTCAGGTTAATCATGCCTCGCAAGAGAACTTGTGCTTGTGCCCAAATTAATGAAACACAAAACAAATTCCATTGTGAAGAAGCCAAAGCAAGATACGAGAGTATCTTCAAAAATCAACAGATGCATCCAGAGAAAGGCTTCACTTTGGAAGAAAGCAACTACAAAGACTTTATGGCATGTATTTGTCAAGTTGCTGAAGCCCTCAATTGGGAACTGTTTTGTGAAAAGAGGCCTAGTGTGGATGAGGAACTAGTTCGTGAATTCTACGTGAATTTAACCTCAAGCGATTTGACAAAAGTTCCAATTCGTGGAATCAAGGCACCAATAAGTTCAAATGCTATTAATGAGTTCTTTAAATTACCTGATTTTGAAAACGATGAATATTCTTCTTTGATAAGCAACATCGAGCCTGAAAAATTTGCAAGAAATTCTTGAGGAACTTACAGTTCCAGGTTCTAAGTGGACTGTGTCAAAGCAAGAAATCCACACTTGTCGAAGAGAATCTTTGACACCACTTGCAAAGGTATGGTTCTATTTCATCCGTTTCAGCCTTATCCCTAGTTCGCATGGGACTACAATCTCGTTAGAGCGAATGGTCTTATTGTATTCGATTTTAACTGGAAAGACCATTGATGTGGGAAAAATCATCCTACGAGAGATGAGGAATTGTGCCACTAGACATTCTGGCCCCACTTACTTCCCCTTTACGATAACAATTTTTTGCTTAAAAGCTGAGATTCTTGCAAATATAAAGAAGACAGGTTATAGCCAGGGCACAATCACAGATTGGGATCCCGATGAAGAGGAAAAAGATCCCACAGAGATCGAGCCAATACAATCGGCCGAAGTCCCTGATAAGGTGGAACAATAGAACTAGAAATTGAGCCCAATGACGAAACTTCAATATTTAGAGCTCAACCGCCTAGCCCAGATCTTCGAAATGTACTGTCAAAGTTGATGGACATAATGCAGCATATGCAATGGCAGCAATAAGCTTACTGAAGATACTTGAAAATAAGGGATGACTCGATAAGAAGTGCTCTTAAGAAAATTTACAATGATCCATTTATTTTTGTGCTTGAATTTCCAAATTTTATATTTGAACCATGGAGTCCATTATCGAAGAAGGAGCGAAGCAATTCGTGCAAAGGCGATAGTGATGGAGCAAAAGATGAGTCAAATTCGGAAGGGTCTGCAAATAAATAAAGGGGGGATCTTAACTTTATTTTATTTCTATTCTTAGGTCATTTTAGGAATAAGTTAATTAGGAATTTTTTTTTATTTTAAATTAGGAGAGGAAAATAACTAATAAAATTTGAGCAAGTCACAAAGTATAAAGTGTGGCAATGGTATATACATGTCTATGATTGGATTTAGAAAAGAGCTTGGTACTTAAGCAGTTAAAATTGACTAACCTCCTCTTTTCTTAAATCCTACCTGGTGTATAGTATCTATTCACTTTAAACAATGTGGACATTGTTCATTTTAAGTTGGGGGGACTGAAAATTTGAATTATTTCCACTTAGAATAAAAAAATTTTCTATTAATTATGATTAGGATATATTTTGTTCAAAAATTTGAAATTTTGTTAAGTATGCTAAACTTTAGTATAAATAAAGTTCTATTATTTCAAATTGTTATGTTAGCTTAATAATGATATAAATGTATTTTTAATAAAGCATGCAATTCACACCATAAAATTTTAGTTTCTGACGAAAGTTAGGCATGCATGAAAGTTTAAGTATTTAGAATTGACTTAGTAGTTTCTTGAGGAGAAATCCTAGGAAGCATGGAATGTTGGAAATGACTTAGGCAACTTTTGTTTGGACCGTTTCAGCCTTTCAAGCCAACCATGTTGAAATTTTTATCCTTTGAAACCCAACTTTGAGACTATATGGCCTAATTTTATTTGAATCCTTGCAAATTTAGGCATCACTTCTCTCTTAACTATCTCAAAATTGTCCCAAACACTAGACCTGGTACTATTCCAAGTATTTGTTGAAAATAAGTTTGGGGGAGTTGAAAAGAAGTATAAAATGCTCTTAAAATTGTGGTACATTTAGGAAAATGCTCGTATAGATTCATAAAAAAAAAAGCATATGTACCTAAAAAAGAATGTACAAAAGAGCATATGAAAGCAAAGAAATTTGGTGTATTGAAGGTGATTATTTCAAAGGTCTGATACAAGCTGAGTCTAGGGTTTAAAAGCCTAAAATTATCTATCTTTTACCTACCCTTAAGCCCAGTCACGTTACAACCTTGTTAAAGACCTATTGATTCAAAAGTTTCAATGCTACCTACATTAGTGGAGAGAAATTGCTACGTACAACATATAAAGACATAAGTTAAACTTAATGATTGCAGCTTAATCTTGAATAAAGGGAATAAATCCATATTGGTAAGTTTTAACATGACTTTATTAGAAAGCATTTAGTCTAATTTCTGCTATCATAATACTTGTTTAGATTAATTTGAACAATATGTATACTTAAGTAGCATAACTATCAAATTTCTTGTCTTTGAGCATAAGTATATTAAATCCATAATTTTTGGAAAAATGTTGCTCTGAAGGAGCTTTTCAAAGGTGTTTTCGAGAAATTCTTTTCAAAATTTGTGCATTACTTGGGACGAGCAATGAATTAAGTTTGGGGGTGTGGAAACACGAAAATTTATGCATTTTTACATACCATTTTCAGCTTAAAATCAAACCGTTTTGATTAAATTCTTGTCAAAAAATAATTAATTTTTATAAAATAATTAAATTATACTTAAAATATGAACATGATGAATTTTAGTTAATTTTATAATTAATTTTGAGTAATTTTGGTTATTTTCGACAGAATTACGCAAAGGGCAAAAAATGGCTCGGCAGACACTGATTGAAGCACAAAATCGAGATGCAATTTAAAGAATCAAGGTGAATTAATTTCCATCCTAAGACGGTCCAATTATGTGTATTAATTCATAATATAATTAATTTTTATTTATACCCAATTTAATTTGGGCTAAATAAATTAATATTAATTAATTATGGAAAAGGTGGTCCAGTTGAACTGAACCGATTGAAGTGAACCGGCCAAAGATTGGCCAGCCCAAAACTAGCCATATGCTGACCCAAGTCAGCTTATTAGCTGATTAATTAAGCTTGCACAGAAGCTCTTGAAGTCTTGTCAAAGTTGCATTCAAACCCCTCCATAATTGGTGGATTTTTGGATTTGCCTCAAGCCATTTTTAGCAAAGTTGAAATTTTAGCAAATTTCAGCTGCCACACTCAGCTATAAAAGCCCCCATTGGCTGATCATTTAAAGCATCTCATTCATTCCTCATTCATTTCACAACACTTCCTCCTCTCTCATTCTTTTTCTCTCATTTTTCCATTTCAAATCCCTTGCTCTTGTGCCAATTTCTTCCCTTGGAAAAGGGGTTTTCTTCAACCGTTTTTTGAGCAGAAATTGAGTGTTCATCGAATCCTTGATCGGAGAGGACAACAAGAAGGAAGAATGGAGCAACCAAGTAAGCCTCGAAAAACCACCGGATTTGATTCTTGCTCCCTATCTCTTTAATTTTGGCTGTTGTTATGATGAACATATCTATGAGTATTCATGTTGTTGGAATGGTTAATTTAATCAGCTTAGCTTCAATTTAATTCGTGTTGGGTTGATTGCATTTCGTCTTCTAATATTAAAATTGTGTTTATATTGTTATAGGCCTCGGTAAAATGCTTGATTAAGTAAAATCATGCCTAAGTTATTCTTGTGTTACAACTGTGAGGTAACTAATGAATTAATTATTTAAATGGATTGAAATTGTAATTAATTGACATAGTACCAGATCAGTGCATGTTTATTCTTCTAAGGTAGCTGAAGGTTAAATTAGCAATGTATCTGGCGATATTATTGCCTTGCATAACTTTCAAGATTATTGTGATTAAACTGTTTCAAGGTAGGGATACCTTGTTACCTCACAAGTCTTTTATATGCTTGTCAGATTTAATTAATCGTTTGAATTGACATAGGGATATGTAAGAGATTAGTTCAGTTTAATGAGTATGTATGTGCACTAACATGTTTGCTTACTAGAATC
This sequence comes from Gossypium hirsutum, assembly GCF_007990345.1. Taxonomy (NCBI): domain Eukaryota; kingdom Viridiplantae; phylum Streptophyta; class Magnoliopsida; order Malvales; family Malvaceae; genus Gossypium; species Gossypium hirsutum. The sequence goes on along the minus strand of NC_053429.1, from coordinate 49,509,324 downwards.
TATTTAGTCGGTTGAATTGACATAGGGATATGTCAAGAGATGAATGGATGTTGGTATGTAATCATGTTCATAAGTTAGCAAATTACCGGGTTGCCGTGATTTTATTCGTAACAACATAAACATAAGTTTAATAATTCTAAGATGAGAAGTGTAATTAATCCAACACTATTATATCATCTTGATTAAATCTTATTTTGAAATCGTGCATTAGAACTCTCTTTTACTTCATTTTTTATTTATTTTAATTTTCTTAAGTTTTTAATCACCCTCTTTAAACAAAATATTTTTCTTCACCAAAGTGTTTTAAATTGCATTCATAAATAATCATTTTCACAGTCCCTGTGGGTACGATAACTCGACATTTACTTGTCACTTTATTACTTGTTGCGATTGTGTACTCACATTTCCTTCATTCTACTACTCCAATGACAAAGTTATTGCAAAAATATGCTAAGTTTGAATGGTCTGAAAAATGTCAGCAAAGTTTTGAGAAGTTGAAGGGATTATTGGTTGAGGCGCCGATTTTAGTACAACCTGAACCGGGAAAAGAGTTTGTGATTTATAGCGACACGTCACTGAGTGGATTAGGATGTGTGTTGATGCAAAAAGGCAAAGTGATAGCTTATGCCTTGAGACAGCTGAAACCACACGAGAAGAATTACCCGACGCATGATTTGGAATTAGCTGCTATTGTGTTTGCTTTGAAAATTTGGAGACACCATTTGTACGGTGAGAAATGTCATGTCTTTTCCAATCATATGAGTTTAAAATACTTGATGACTAGAAAGATTTAAACTTGCGGCAACAAAGATGGCTCAAGTTACTAAAAGATTGTGAGTTAGTAATTGATTACCACCCGGGTAAGGCAAATGTAGTTACAGATGCTTTGAGTAGAAAGTCTTTGTTTGCTTTGAGAGCGATGAATACATGGTTGACCTTAACCGATAATGGTTCTATTCTAGATGAGTTGAGCTAGACCATCGTTTCTTCAACAAATTTGTGAAGCTTAGAAATGTGACAGTGATTTGCAAGCCAAAAGAGTTCATTGTGAATCGGGTAGTGACTCAGATTTTCATATCAAATCCGAAGATTGTTTGATTTTCGAGGAAAAATTTGTGTACCGAGAAATGATAAGCTTGTTCAAAAAATTCTTCATGAAGCACATAATGGTTGTTTATCTGTGTATCCGGGTAGTACGAAAATTTATAATTATTTGAAGAGAATGTATTGGTGGTTTGGTATGAAACGAGACATTTCAGATTTTGTTTCAAGATGTTTGATTTGTCAAAAAGTGAAGGCCAAACACCAAGTGCCTTCGGGTTTACTTCAGCCAGTGATGGTGCCCAAGTGGAAATGGGATAGAATTACGATGGATTTCGTAACGGGTTTGCCTTTGACTCTAAAAAAGAAAGATTTTGTTTGGGTCGTTGTTGATAGATTGACGAAATCAACTCATTTTATACCGGTACATACTGATTATTCACTTTATAAGCTAGCCAAATTGTACATTTCAGAGATTGTGACATTGCAGGGGGTGCCTCTGTCCATTATTTCAGATAGAGATCCAAGGTTTACTTCGAGATTTTGGAAGAAGTTACAAGAGGCTTTGGGTACAAAGTTGAACTTTAGTACTAAATTTCATCCACAAACCGATGGTCGGTCTAAAAGAACGATTTAGGTACTTGAAGATATGCTCCGTTGCTGTGTTTTAGAATTCGAGGGTAGTTGGGAAAATATCTGCCATTGGTCAAATTTGCCTATAACAATAGTTTTTAGTCGAGTATAAAGATGGCACCTTATGAAGCATTGTATGGCCACAAGTGACGAACGCCTTTGTATTGGAACAAGCTTAGTGAGAAACAGATTCACGGGGTTGATTTGGTTAGAGAAACCAAAAAAAAAGTAAAAGTAATCCATGATTGCTTGAAAGCAGCTTCAAATTGACAGAAGTCATATGCGGATTTGAAAAGAAAAGAGATTGAGTTTCAAGTTGGTGATAAAGTATTTTTGAAAGTATCTCCATGGAAGAAGATTCTGAGATTTGGCTGTAAAGGCAAGTTGAGTCCACATTTCATTGGGCAGTATGAAGTTATCGAAAGAATAGGGCCAGTGGCATATCAGTTAGCTTTATCGGTGGAGTTAGAAAGAATTCGTAATGTGTTTCATGTGTCGATGTTGCGATGATATTGTTCTGATCCTTCACATGTAATCTCTCCAACAGAAATTGTGATTTGACCGGATATGACCTATGGTTAAATACCAATCAAGATATTAGCTCAGGAAGTTAAATAGTTGAGAAATAAGAGTATAGCCCTAGTGAAATTTTTATGGAAATGACATGGGGTTGAAAAGGCTACGTGGGAACTCGAGGAGGCTATGAGAACATAGTACCCAAACCTATTTTCTGGTAAGATTTTTAGGGACAAAAATCCCTAAAAGGGGGGAGAGTTGTAACAACCTAATTTTGGGTTAGTCAGAACAGTGGTTTTGGGACCACAAATCCGACATAGAAAAATTTATTTTTATTATATTTTCATGGTCTACAGTTTTACGGAATTATTTCGTGAAAATTTTGTTCGAAAATTTTGACGTTTGAGCACTCAATTTAGTTGAAAGGACTAAATTGTAATAAGTGCAAAAGTTAAGCTCAACCTTGGCTGAAACTTGGAAGAACAACTTAACTAGGGTTTTGTTATCTTTCAAGCTTGATTGTAAGTACATCCTAGCCCCGTTTTTAAAGCTCTTTATGTTTTTGAGGTCGTATTCACTCTATCTTTCTATTTCTACCATTGTTTTGAAGTATGGTTCATGTTTAAAATTTTAGCCATGTATGACATGCATGTTTTTTATTTTTTTTATGGTAGAGAATGAAAGTTTGATGTGTAATAAACAACTTTTACTAAGTGATTTTTGATGGAAATACATAAAAGGACATATTTGTAAAAAGTTATAAAATGTGTAGTAAAGATGTGATTTGATGAAAAATGTGTGCTAATATGAGTATGTATATGGTTCGGCTAGGCTTGGGTAACAAAGAAATTAAATACATTTCAATTTACGAGCCTAAGGACTAAAATGTAAATATGTCAAAGTTTACGGGCAAAAATATAATTTTGCCATAATGAAATTTTTGGACTGAATTGAGTAATGTGAATAATAAGTGAGTTAAATTTGCTATTATATATCAAGAGAAACAAGGTTCAGACCTACATTCGGGGAAAAACAAAGTATTTGACGATTAGGTTCATTTCCTACTATTTTTGTACCGAGGTAAGTTCTTAAGTAAATAATGCATTGCTTTAATCATAATTTAAATGCTTTACTATTGTATGAATTATGTTCAACCATTAAGCGTGTTCAACTAAGTTACGACAAGCGTGAAATCCTGATTGAACCTTAGGAATAGATAAGATACAAATGTCATGACATTAGGGTTGCCGAGACTATGTGTAAGACCATATCTAGGATATGCATCATTATGAGATTTCGTGTAAGACCATATCTGGGATATGGCATCGATATGAGATTTCGTATAAGACTATAGCTGGGCTATTGGCATTGAAATGAGATCCTATAAAAGACCATATCTGGGATATGGCATTACTGTGGTACTATGTGTGCTAGATACCCTAATATCCTTTAGTATTCCAAGTGGTTCAACGGGAATTGAAACGAGAATGTCAAAGTTGTGAAATACTATGGTATGTGGCAAATTGGTACAGGTATGTACATAAAACTCATGCTTAATGAGCTTGATATATGATGAATCCCTTGGTAAGGTTGTGATTGAGTAAGTTGGATTGTGAGATTTATAATGACATTTATGTTAATTTACTTCAAGTTAATTGTATGTTAAATGTGAGTTTATAATGCTTATTATTTGCATGGGAACTTACTAAGCTTTAAAGCTTACTCCTTTTCTTTTCCCTTGTCTTATAGTGTCACCAAGCTAGCTCGGGGATCGGAGATTTTCGGAGATCCAGTCACACTATCAACTTAACATTTTGGGTACCGATGATTTCAATATTTTGAGTTATGGAATGTACAGGGACTTGGTTGTTTTGTTATGTGTCATAATTGATTGGCCAAATGTGTTAGCTTATGATGGTTGATAATTCATTTTGTAATGGTCATTGAAATTGGCTAATATTGATTTAAGTATATATGCATATGATGAAGTCTTTCATAGATGTGGAAAATTGCATGATTTGAGTTGAAATATATGTGATGTTTGTGTATGATAAATGATAGTTTGTGAATGAGGTATTGATCCCGTGGTTGTGGCTGATTTGGTTGAATGTATATACTTAGAATGGTGCTATGTTTTGTTGTGTAGGTTTGTGCATGGAAGGGTGACAATATGGCTTGGAAAATAGCCTTATTTTTTTCCACAAGGGTAGACACACTGGCGTGTGTTTAGGCCATGTGTGACACACGACTCACCCCATGGGTGTGTGATCCAACCGTGTGCCTCTTGCACCTTAATTTTTGCAAAACAGAATGCTCAGAATTGAGCACACGGGCAGAGACATGGGCGTGTGTCTCAGGAATGTGGATGACACGACCTCAGGCATGAGCGTGTGCCCTGGGCATGTGAAGTCTGCACCTATTTTATGAAAAATTATGAAAATTAAATCGACCATACAGCCTAAGCACACGAGCGTGTGCCTTGGCCGTGTGACTTCAATTTGTTCTTGGATACAAATAGAGAGTTTCGCAGGTTAAGGACACAGGTGTGTGTTACCACACGGCCTGCCCACACGGGCATGTCCCAAGCCAGACGGGCGTGAAGCTCTTAAAACATGAAAAATTTTCTAAGTGTTGTGAAATTTTCCAAAGTTCTCGGTTTAGTCCCAAACCGCTTCCAATGCATGTTTTGGGCCTCGTAGGCTCGTTCTAGGGATGATATGGTTGTAAATGAAAAAATTTAAACTTGGATGGGAACTTACGTCTCGATTTTGTTTGTTTGCTTATGTTTAAGTCTGATAATGCCTCGTACCCTATTCCGGTGTCGAATATAGGTAAGAGGTGTTACAACCATAGATTTCTAATTTCCAGCATATACATCCATGACCCATTTTTCATACCTGATAACTTTTTCAAATTAATCCCTCAAATATTGAAATTAAGTTATCCTAGTTTCAAAAATATCAAAATTACTAAAAATGGGACAAGGAAACTTACCCAATTAGGCCTTGAAAGTTTATTTTCTCTCACCTAGGGTTTCCATGTGTTTTAGGTTGAAGATGAAAAAAAATAAGATGATATATTTTCTTTTCATCTTTTCACTAATTAGGTATTTTGCTATTTCCAATTTAGTCCTTGCCGTTTTTCTATAATTCCATGGATGAGTCACTAAGAAAAATCTACATACTTCTTTAATGGTCTAATTACCTTATAAGGACCTTTAGATTTGAATTCCATAGTTATTTAACCCTTATAGCTACTAGAATTCAACTTTCGCATTTTATCTGATTTAGTCCTTCAGGTAATTAAACACTTAATCGATAAAATTTTCATTTCAAATTTTCACACGACATGTCTATTATAATACGGACCACATAATGAAATAAAAATAAACCTTATTTTTGGGTCGATTTTGTGGTCCTGAAACCACTATTCCGATTTCACTAAAAAATGGGTTGTTAAACTCTCCCCCTTTTAGGGATTTTCGTCCTCTAAAATCTTACTAGTAAAAAGATTCGGGTATTGCTTCCTCTATGCCATGTCGTTGCAAAAGAATTTTTACTAAAGCTACCTTTTTATTTCTTAACTCTTTTGTTTACCGAGCTAAGATTTTGATTCGTTATTCACTATATGTTATATCAGGCTGAATATCTACCTCTGTCAGAGAGATATTATGTAAAGGATCGGATCGATACTGCCGTAGCATAGACACATGAAAAACATTATGAACCTGATCAAGCTCTGGTGGTAAAGTTAACTGATATGCAACCAGTCCAATTCTTTTTATAATCTCATATTTTCCAATGAACCGTGGACTCAGTTTTCTTTTGCGACCAAACCGGAGAACTTTCTTCCAAGGAAACACTTTCAAGAATACTTTGTCACCGACTTGAAATTCTATTTCTTTTCATTTCAAATCAGCGTAGGACTTTTGATGATCAGAGGCTGCTTTCAATCTAACTCGAATTACCTTCACTTTTTCTTTAGTCTCATGGATCAAGTCAAATCCATGTAACTTTTCTCACTGAGTTCTTTCCAATACAATGGAGTTTTACATTTGCGTCCATACAAGGCTTCAGATGGTGCCATTTTAATACTAGACTGATAACTGTTATTATAAGCAAATTCAACCAAAGGCAAATACCTTTCCCAGTTTCCTTCAAACTCAAGTATACAACACCAAAGCATATCTTCCAAGATTTGTATTACCCGTTCAGATTAACCATCTGTCTGAGGATGAAATGCAGTACTAAAGTGTAACTGAGTACCCAGAGCTTCTTGCAATTTACTCCAGAATCGAAATGTAAACCGAGGGTCTCTATCTGAAATAATGGAGACAGGCACTCCATGCAATCTGACAATCGCAAAAACATATAATTCTGCCAATCTATCCAAGGAATAATCCATACGCAACGGAATCAAATGTGCAAATTTTGTCAACTGATCAACATTACCCAAATGGCATCTTTCTTCTTTGGAGACAGGGGTAATCCCGTTACAAAGTCCATAGTAATTCTTTCCCATTTCCATTCTTGTATCATAACCGATTGTAATAGTCCAGAAGGCAACTGATGTTCAGCTTTTACTTGTTGACATATCAAACACTTAGGTCCGAACTCAAAAATATCTTGTTTCATTCCCCGCCACCAGTACATCTTTTTCAAATCATTATACATTTTATTACTACCTGGATGTACAAACATGTTACCATTATAAGCTTCATTCAAAATCTTCTGTACTAGTTCTGAACTTTTTGGTACACATACTCTGCCTCTGAATAATAAACAACCATCAGTCCTGATCTGAAATTTTGAGTCAGGAGTCGATTCACTTTGTATCCATTTTGCTTGCAACTTACTATTATTTTTCTGAGCTTCAAAAATCTGTTTCAAAAACATTGGTCTAGCTTTTAGTTCAGCTATGATTGAACCATCATTAGACAACGATAATTAGGTATTCCTTGCTTACAAAGTATACAGGGATTTTCTACTCAAAGCATCTACCACTACGTTGGCTTTTCCAAGATGGTAGTCAATAACAAGATCATAATCTTTCAATAACTCAAGCCATCTACGCTGTCTCAAATTCAAATCTTTCTATGACATGAAATATTTTAGACTTTTATGATCAGTGAATATGTGACATTTTTCACCAAACAAGTAATGCTGCCAGATTTTCAATGTAAACACTATGGCTGCCACTTCAAGATCGTGTGTTGGGTAGTTCTTTCATGTGTCTTTAGTTGTCTTGAAGCATAGGCTAGTACTTTACCATCTTGCATCAAAACACAGCCTAAACCATTCAATGACGCATCACTGTAAACTGTAAATTCCTTACCTGATTCTGGCTAAACTAACACTGGAGCTTTTATCAATAAAGCTTTTAACCTGTCAAAACTCTACTGACATTTATCAGTCCACTCAAATTTTACATCTTTTTTTAGCAAACGAGTCATCGGAGTAGCTATCATTGAAAAACTATTTATAAATCTCCGATAATAATCAGCTAGTCCTAGAAAACTTCGGACTTCAAACACATTCTCCAATGGCTTCAATTAATAATGGCTGAAATTTTATTCAGGTCTACTTTGACACCTTCAACGGATACTATATGCCCAATAAAACTAACTTCCGGTGGCCAAAATTCACATTTACTGAATTTGGCATACAATTGTTTCTCTCACAGAGTTTGCAACATTATTCTCAAATGCTCAGTATATTCATTTTCATCTCGAGAGTAAACCAAAATATCATCTATAAATACCACCACCAACCTGTCCAAATACAGGCTGAAAATTCTATTCATCAAATCCATAAACACGGCAGGTGCATTCATCAAGCCGAATGACATCACAAGAAACTCATAGTGTCCATACCTGGTTTTGAAAGTTGTCTTTGGTACATCTGATTCTTTTACCCATAGTTGATAATAACTAGAATAGAGATCAATCTTCGAAAATACAGTAGCACATTTTAACTAGTTAAACAATTCATCAATATGAGGCAATGGGTACTTGTTCTTTACTGTGACTTTGTTAAGTTGTCTATAATCAATGCACAGCCTCAATGATCCATCCTTCTTCTTTACAAACAAAACCGGCGCACCCCAAGGTGAGAAACTAAGTCGAGTAAAACCTCTGTCAATCAATTCTTGCAACTGTACTTTCAGCTCTTTCAGTTCAGTAGGAGCCATTCTGTAAGGTGCTATGGATATCAGTGTCATTCCCGGAACAAGATCTATAGAGAATTCCACCTCTCTTTCCTGTGGTAAATATGTAATTCTTCTGGAAATACACCAGGAAATTCACATACTACTGGCACTGATTGAATCTTTGACTTAAATACTTTAGTATCCATCACATACACAAGATAAGCATCATAACCCTTTCTAACATATTTCTGTGTTGATATTACTGAATTCACATTAGGTAATCCATCTAGTTTATCAGATTCAACACGAAGCAATTCACCATTTTGACATTTCAATACAATATATTTCTGTTTACAGTTCACCACGGCATTATATTGGGTTAACCAATCCAATCCCAAGATCACATCAAATTCATCAAATGGCAATAACATCAAGTCAGTCGAAAAGAAATAACCTTTTACCATCAATGGATAGTTCTTACAAACTTTATCCACCATAACACACTAGCCCAAATGGTTTGAAACTTTAACCACAAATTCAATGAATTCAACAAGTAAATTTTTAACAGATACTAGGTTTGTGCATATGTATGAATGTGTAGAACTAGGATCAATCAATGCAGTAATATCAGTATCAAGTAGAGAAAATGTACCAGTAATAACATCTGGCACAAAGGCATCTTCTCTAGCACGAATAGCATATGTCCTTGCAGGTGCTCGTGCCTCAGATCTATCTATTGTATCCTTTATAGTACCTTGACTACCACCAATATTGCCGGGATGGCAAGGTGGTCTGCCCCTCGAGGCAGGATTACTTGACTTTAGAGATGGTTCTATCTCCTTTTCAACTCTTTCTGGACAATCTCTGCGAAAATGCTCAAGTGAACCACATCCGAAACAAGCTCCACTTCTAGACTGACATTTCTCATGATGGAATTGGTTACAATGTTTACATTTTAGTTTGAGACTACCGACATTGCTCATACTGGTCACAAATGTAAATGAAGACCTCAAGTTAAAACGCTGAGAGCCCTGCTCTCTTCAAGAATATCCCGCAAAGGTGGTCACATGATCATAATACTTCCTTAATTTCTTAAAAGCAAATGATTATGACTTACTCATAGCTCTTTTTCCAAAAACTCAAGCCTCTCTTTCGGCTTGTTTCTTTTCTTTACTCAATTCCTCAACTTTGTGGGCTCGATTAACAACACTGCAAATTCCCTTATCTCGAGAATTCCAATCAACAATTTGATATACTTATTTAAACCCTCTTTAAAGCATTTACACATCTCAGCCTCGGTCAAAACCCATTCTCTGGCATATTTAATCAGTTGAACAAATTCCCGTTCATATTCAGATACAGTCATGTTTCCTTATTTGAGCTCTAGAAATTCTTTCTTTTTCTGATCCATGAACCTCTGACTAACATACTTCTTCTTGAATTCAGCTTGGAAGAATCCCCATGTAACATTCTCTCTCGGTACCACTGACGTTATGGTATTCCACCAATGATAAGATGTATCTTTCGGTAGAGATACATTTCAGACATTCGGCAAGTGTACAAAAAAATTCATCAAAAACCCTAATAGTACTTTCTAGCCAAAACTCATCTCTTTCTGGATCATCATTTACTGTAGCTCTAAATTCTTCCACCCCATGTTTGCAGATTTTATCTATCAGAGGCTTACCAATTCTAATAGGTTCGGCACCCTGTGGTACCTTAGGACCGATTGAGGAGCAAGTGGGGGAGGTCGTTGTACAGCAGGGTTTGTTCTCAGGTATTGTGTAAACCATTCATTCATCATTTGATAGAAGACATGTTTCGCCTCCTCACTTCGGCCCTCAGAGACAGGCTTTTCAAAACCAGACGAAGACGCAACTCTTTGAACTGAAGTTGAAGCATTGCTCTCAGCTTACTCGAATTCAGCTTTAGCTCGGTTGGATGACATTACTATATGAAAAACACATTTAAAAATATCAGGAGTCATCACACTATCACAGTTTATATAATGGCATGTATAGATAAACTCCTATTTGCTACGTCAAATCCAAGAATCAGCTAAACCGTAGCTCTAATACCACTAAATGTAACATCCCTAACCTGTATCCATCGTCGGAATAGGGTTACGGAGTATTACTGAAACATTCAAAAATATTTACAAATAACTTATGTAAATGACTATTCATTTACTGAGATCATTCATAACGTCCCTTGATTAGGTCCTCGAGGCCTAATACGAACATTAGAATCGAGTCGAGACTTAATCGAGAACTTAAGAATTTTTTGCGACTTTCCAAAATTTTTCCAAGGTACAAGGGTCACACGCCTATGTAGTACAAAGGGACACACCCGTATGACCCTAGGACACGTCCGTGCTAAAGGTCATGTTTGACCCCATGTAACTCTCTGACTTACACACACGGCCATACCACACGCCCGTATGCTAGGCCATGTGGTCAATTAATTCAATTCGAAAATAGGTGCAGGTTTCACACGGCTAAGACACACGTCCGTGTTCTAAGCTGTGTGGCACACACAGCTGAGACACACACCCATGTCTCTACTCATGTGCTCAATTCTAAGCATTCTATTTCTCAAAATTAAGGTGCAGGGGACACACGGCCTAACCACATGCCCATGTTACTAGGCCGTGTATCACACACGGTCTAGACACACGCCCGTGTGTTTGCTCGTGTGGATAAAATGAAGCCATTTCTAGTTTCATTTCTCACCCAAAGTTTCACCCAAGACTTGCACTTGAAACACACATCCAATACCAACCAATTCAAGCATTCAAATTGGGCAATTTCATCACTCAACAATGCATATCACAACATGCATATGTGTTTATAAACTTACCTTTCATTAACTTAGGCATTAACAACAATGATCACATATACATAACATGTCACATATGAATATATCATCATAACCTACTTAATCATACCTAAATGAACCATTACTAGCCATTCCAATTGCTAATTTAAAAAATAACATTTCAAGCCACTATTGGTCAAGTTGTCCTATACATGCCATTATACCAAAACGATTCTACTAAGTATACCCAAAATGACTAGTTCATAGTGTGATGATGCTCCAGTGATCTTCCAACCTTCACGAGCTTTCAAGCATTATAAAACAGGGAAAATAAACAGAGTAAGCATTACATGCTTAGTAAGTTCGTATAACAGAAACTAAACTTACCAAAATGGAGTAAGCATTACATGCTTAGTAAGTTCATATAACAGAAACTAAACTTACCTATCCTGTTTATTAAATCTAAGCATACCATGCTATGTTTCGATCCATTTGGCTAAATTGCCTATTCACATACATTCAATCAAACATGTTAGTCACCAAAATCTTCATATCAATCAAGTAACATAGATGAGCTCATCAAGCAATATTCTTTCAAGTCATTATCATTACATCTTAATATTTTCATGCCATGTCAAGAGTTTTATGTCTGTTGAATCATTGAATTCTGATAGAGGCTCAAGTAGTACACTCGAAGTGTACGATTCAATAATCCAACAATTCCTTATTCAAGGGTACCCCTTAGGGCACTTAACCAAGAAACACTCTCTTGAGCCACATATCATATAATAGGATTACCAGTCCAGTCTAAATCCTTTATATAACGTAAGCTCAGACGAGCTCGATTAGGATTACTAGTCTAGGCTAAACCCTAATCCTAACGTATGTTCAAGATATATTATATCTGGATTACTCGTCCAGGCTAAATCCTTTATATAACAAGGTCAATGGGATTACTCGTCCGAACTAAATCCGATCTGCAACATATGCAGGACCTTATTAGTTTCGGGAAAGCACATATAATCATCAGAATTCAACATTCAATCGGGACTTAACCCTTTTATCACCATTTCAAGCATGTATCAAATTTTCTATCATAGTATACAAGTAAAGCACATCAATATAAATCACATTACATACAAACACAACATTCAATTAACGTAGTTACATGCTCGACTAAGTTACATGAACTTACCTCGACACTTGTTCGTGTTAGAAATCTACTAATCCGAAACTTTTTCTTTTCCTCGATCTAACCTCAAATTAGTGTTGTCCAGAGCTATATAAATGAATTTAACCATAAATTTCACACATTTCATATTTAAATAGACCCAACTTATGTCCTAGGCAAAATTACTATTATGCCCCTAACTTTTCCATAAATTTCAATTTTGTCCTTAGGCTCGGAAAATGAAACTTGTGCAAATTACTCCCTATTCCAAGCCTAACCAAAGCCCCATTACAAATTTTACAACACATGTATTCATAAAATTTCAGAATTTTTCATAAAATTTCAGAATTTTTCATAAAATTTCAGAATTTTTCATTTGTCCCTAAATCATGTTTTCATCAAAAAAATCACTTTGTAAAAGTTGTTTATCTATCAATAGTCTTTCATTTTCTACCATAAATTTCTAATTTCCAGCATAGACATCCATGATCCAATTTTCATACCCTGATAACTTTTCAAATTAATCCCTCAAATAGAGAGATTAAGCTATCCCGGTTTCAAAAATATCAAAATTACTAAAAATGGGACAAGGAAACTTACCCAATTAGGCCTTGAAAGTTTCTTTTTTCTCACCAAGGTTTTCAATGTGTTTATGTTGAAGATGACAAAAAAATAAGATGATATATTTTCTTTTCATCTTTTAATTAATTAGGTATTTTGCTATTTCCAATTTAATCCTTGCCCTTTTTCTATAATTCCATGGATGAGTCACCAAGAAAAATATACATACTTTTTTAATGGTCTAATTACCATATAAAGACCTCTAGATTTGAATTCCATAGCTATTTAACCATTATAGCTACTAGAATTCAACTTTTGCATTTTATGCAATTTAGTCCTTCTCGAAATTAAACACTTAATCGATAAAATTTTCGTTTCAAAATTTTCACTCGACATGTCTATTATAATTCTAGGACCATATAATGAAATAAAAATAAACATTATTTTTGGGTCAGATTTGTGGTCCCGAAATCACTGTTTCGATTTCACTGAAAAATGGATTGTTGCGCACTGTCTCTTTTAAGATTGTTCATAGTGTGAATGTGCAATATTACTCTTCTGGACTTTCTCTAAGATGCCATCAATCTTTCTATTATTCAACATGGATTATCTTCTTGGAAATTCAATGTAGCTTTGTAATTTGGATTTCGTTATCTCGATTTTCTTGTTATTTTATGGTTTATCTGTGAAAGATATTCATTGGTCAGTGGTAATTATACTTATTACTGTTATAAATTCTAACTTGATCATGAGAATTTGGTAATATGGAACACAGATTATAGAAACTGTATTATTGCATTGGTTGATATTGGAGCCACCCTTGGTTTTCCTCTTTTATTTGAAAAATATTATTAAGGTTGAGGTATTGTTTCATTTATATTGTGGAAATTTCAAATCTATTATATTATTATCGATATAACCTATCTGATGATTGTGACCTTGGAATAATTTAAAACTTCGATTGTAACAGCCCGATTTTAGTTAAAATGGAACAGTGGTTTCGGAACCACAAATCTGAAGTCGTAAAATTATTTTAATATTATTTTTGGTGTTTATAGTATGTGAATTAATGTGTGTGAAAGTTTTGTGTAAAAATTTTATTGTTTGTGTGCTTAATTTGACAAAAGGACTTAATCGTGTAAAATGTAAAAGTGACTTGCTATTTGTTAAAGTGCCATATTGCTATGGCTTTTATAATGTAGGGTCCTTATGTTGATATTTGACCATGGTATATTAGCATGGACGGTTATGGACATGAGTTATAATGTTTTCATATTATTTTATTAAAGGTTAAAATAGTAATTTATGTGTTATAATATAATTAAATAAAATAAAACTTAAAAACCATGCATGTTGTTCATCTTTTGGCCGAAACTTGAGAAAGAAAAAGAGTTCTTGAGCTTTTGTGTATTCGGCACTCATTTTGCTTCATTGAGATCAAGAATGAAAGAAAACAGAATTAGATCGGGGGAAATCGAAAGTGGTCAAATAGTCGTTCCTGTCCGTTCGTGTCCGTACGAGGTAAGTTCATAAGTAAATAAATGTTGTTAAATTCAAATGTATATGTATTATATGTGCCGAATTGAATTGTAAATAAATATATGTATGTGCCGAATTGAATTAAGCATTGGAGAACTTGTTACAAGCTTGAATTGATTGAATTACGACGTCCAAAAGCCCCGTACGAACTATGGGAATAGTATAGGATACGTATGTCATGACATTAGGACTTCCGATGTGTGATTCATGTAAGACTATGTCTGGGACATTGACATCAAAGTGAGAAAATGTGTAAGACCCGGTCTGGGACAGTGGCATCAATATGTGATAGCATGTAAGACCATATCTAGGATATGACATTGTACGAGCTTATATGATTTTCGTGTATCCTTGTCAATTCCAAATGGTTACGGGCAATGTCGAGTCAAGATCGAATGTGAAATCGAGCTAAATGGTTCAGGTACGTGTGAAATTAAATGCTCATGAAAGTAAGGTAAGTGTAGTACCTGAGGTGATAATATGAATTATGTATGATAAAAGGGTGATTATATATATGTTTATGAGATTGATCATATTCGACCAAGTTGAATTTATAATGCAAATGTTCTTTGAATGATTTATTTGCTTATGGCTTACTAAGCTTTCCAAGCTTACTTTGTGTGTTCATTTGGTGTTTTATAGATTTTGGAAGTTAGTTACGAGCTCGGGGATCGTCAAGGATCATCGTCACACTATCGACTATCATTCAGTAATTTTGAAGTTTGAAACTTTGAACATATGGCATGTATAGGCTAGTTTAAATATGTTTTGTAACATCCTTTCCCGTATCCGAAGTCGGAACAGGGTTCGAGGCATTACCGAACTTACATCATAACGTTTATACACATTCAGGTCATAAATCTTTCATACAATTTAAAACTTTTAACATTCATTCCCATTGTCCTTTATAAGGCTCTACGAGACCTTACATCATGCTTGAGGTTCGAAACTAAACCGATAACTAAAGAAATTTCTCAGAAACTTAGAAAATTTTCAACCCTCCAGGGGTCACACGCCCGTGTGCCCTGGCCGTGCCACTCACCCAGCTCTAGCACTTCCTCGGCCTCTACCGCGGCCTCGTGTACCCCTTCCGTGAGTACCTCTTGTGCTCATATCGATAGCAAATTGTCTGTTTTAAAGTCTTATGAATCAGTTTATAATTTCAATAATTATTAACAATGTGTTATGAACATTAGCAATTAGAGTTTGTTTTCGTAGAATAGAATCTTCTATAGTTGTCAGTTTTCTATAATCTCAGTCTACTCTAACTACAGAGTTTCAGTGTAATTCTACTCCCTATGGTAGTCTTCAGTAATACATTTCAGTTCATAACAATAATCAGTGTCAAAAAAACTTACCGATTTGTTGCCGGAGACTCAGTGTGCCACATTACCAACCACAACATTTAACATTCAAATCCACAAAAACCCATTCCACAGTCAAGTTTTGTAACCTGACTCTGATACCACTAAATGTAACACCCCAAACTCAGCCTAGACGCTACGGCCGAATCTGGTGTGTTGCATCAAAGCGTCGTTCAAAAATTGAGTTGTTGGTAAAAGTTTATTTCTAAAAGTAAAACCTTTTGTATGGGGTTAGCAAATCATCTCATCACAAACGTTTGCTCAAAATATTTGCCTTTGGGATATTAATTCAACTTAAATCGCGGAAGCTCTTTTGAAAACTTTGTTGTTTAAAGCTCATGTTCTTTAGAAAACCGTGAATAGTTTGAAAACTCGAGTTTTCCTAGACTAGCAATTTAATATGAGAAATCAAAAGCCCATTAAAAGTTAAAAACCCCCCAAATTGCCTTATTACATAACTAAAACCCAAATATGAAAGCTTAAATAAATTGAGTTATTAACAACCAATCTGCAGACTTATGGCCACCACTGAGTACCTCACAGCTCCAAATTGTCTAAGGCTAGGGATTACCTGCACAGTTAATAGAATGGTGAGTTTACAAAAACTCAGTATGTAATCCCCTATCGGTCAACAATAACAGTGCATACAGTAACGGTCTTGGCCTGAGCCCTATTCATTAACAGTACAGTCTGGGCCTAATCCCTATGCAGTAACAGTGTGGGTCTATGCCCAAAACAGTATAATCACAATACAGGTATGCAACCCAACCCAATCCATCCTGCTCACCACTCGTACCAACCACTCACCATGTGGGGATTAAATTGACCCACCTAGCCAACTCACCAATATCGTAGTGTAGCTACTAATAGTAATGCAGCAAAGCTGCTAATAGTGGTAAATGTGGCATAGCCACTAATATCAGAATACGTGGCAAAGCCACCAGAACAGTACTTCCTCCAAATCAGAATCCCAACCCCAATGCAGTATGTCAAGTCATAATATTTCGTGTATGCAAGGTTTCATACTCAGATACGGTCATGCATATATCATACACTCATCAATTAACCTACCTCTAAGGTATAACAGTCATTTCCACCCATTAGGGGTAAAATAGTAATTTTTACCCCTCAAGGGTATTTTGGTCATTTTACCCGCTGGGGTCTTGGTACAGATAATTGACCTTTCGGAAGGTCCACAGTCGCCTCGAGTGACTTAAGTAATCTAAACAGACCTAACGGTGTAAATGGACCTAAGACCCATTATTCGGCCCAAGTATGCCCACACGCTCGTGTGGCCCACTTAGCCCAAATTTAGCTACGCCTATGTAACCTACATAGCCCAGTCCAAAATTTATCACTTACCGTGAATTTAATCTGTGTGGGGCCTATGAGCCGGTTGGGCCCTCCCGGCCCATTTTGGCCCAACGAAGCGCTTAACGGCCTATGCCATGCACATGACATGACAAGCCCAACTACTTCCCACCTATTAGTTAGATTTACACAAGCAGACCCACGAGGCCCATTGGGCCCCTTTGGCCCATCAAGGCCAAGTACACGAGAACGCTTGTGGTGACCTCTACAGTCTATCGTCCATGGTTTGTGAGCTCGGCTTACCCCTTTTGTTGATTTCTAACAAAGAAGGGCGTGAATACACACCTGTTTATGAGAACACGCCGGAGTCCATGATCACCAACTTTGGCACATCCTGCATTGTGTCTTAATCACTTCCCCCTCACAAACTCATCTGGTTCGCTCTATTTAAAGCCAGCTTCTCACCAATGCTCATGTTAGCTTCCCGATGTGGGATTACTTTCAACCATTAGGAAATTTTCTTATTTTTCTTTTTTTTATGACCACTTCAACCACAGACTTCCAGTCCAACTCCACCTCCTACACAACTCAAACAGCAAAATAAATACTCCATTGTGCATTCCAGGACTTGAACCTTAGACCTCACAGTTACACAACACACCACTTTGCCACTCCACCACAGGCTCTTTCTGTGTCGCAAAATATCCTTAATTAATTATAAGGTCTATAGGCCAAAGTCCAGGTTCCTTTAAAAGAAAAACTAAAATAAATTGCAAGACCCAAGACTTGAGCCCAAGCTCCCTCGCAACCTTAATGACGCCACAACCACTAGACCACATGCTTCCTTATGTCATTTACTTAACACAATAATTTAAAAGGCCATCATCCAAGCATCCAAGATTTTATTCACTTAAAACCAAAATTTTTACTAAAGCCAAGGTTTGAACCCAAATTTCTCAGACACTTCACATAGCACTTAACCACTGAAGCAGATACACAATTGTGTCATTTCCTTGCACAATTAAATACTTATATACAACCTCATTCCGGACCCATACTCAAGGCCCAATACTTCTAGGCCAAAATTTGGGGCGTTACAAGACCACACGCCCGTATGTCTAGCCCGTGTGTTATTGTAACACCCCAAACTCGGCCTAGACGATATGACCGGATCCGGTGCGCCACATTGATGCGTTCAAAACGTTCCGTATTACTTAGTTTGGAAAACTTAGTTGGGGTTGTAAAAGATACTTTCTAAAGTAGGTTAAAGTGAATAGAAGCTGTGCACCAGGTAGGAAACCAGGAAGAAGAGGAGGTGAGTCCGTCGGACTGCTTAAGTACCAAGCTCCCTTCGGATCCAATCCTAGACATGCACACCACCATTGCCACATCTTAACGACTCGTATAATTTTAAGAAAACCGTCTGGTTATGACTATCTTAAGAAAATGATTAAGTTTGAAAACGTTTGCTTAGCAGAAGTCTTACTTGTAATCGTGTTATTTTGAAATCCCTTGATGCTTTTGAAAACGCGTCTTAAAGCTAATCCATTTTCCTTAGTTATCATAGTTTTTTTTTCATCATAATAAAATAAAATAATAAAAGTAAAACAAAACCATAAAAAAATAATTAAAAGGCCTTATTACAATTAAAACCCAAAACCATAGATGAAATTAAAAGGACATCCAGTTCACCAGAAAGAAACCAGGTTCGTAGAAACATGTGGCCAGTCCAAATCCCTCACAGCTCCAAGCCCACTATGGTTAAGGATTACCTGCGAGGGTGAAAATAAGGGGTGAGTTTTGGAAAACTCAGTGTGTAATTCAACCCAACCATAGCCTAAATCAGTTCAAACCACAGAGACAGAATAAGTTAGCCTCAGCCCAGAACAGATATCAGAATAAAGCCCGTAGGCCCAGAACAGACCAGAACATATATATCATGCTTATGCAGAAACCCAACCATATCCAACCACATACACCCCCATACCATCCTTTCACTATGTGGGGAGACTACTCGACCCACCCAACCTCTACACGCCACAGAAATATGCAGCATGGCTGCCAGATACAGAAAATGTGACAGAGTCACCAGATACAGATATTTTGTGGCAGTGCCACCAGAACAGATATATGTGGCAGGGCCACCAGAACAGATAATTTGTGGCATAGCCACCAGGACGCTTGCTCCATAATATAACCCATGTCCCCATGCAACAAATATTCATTCATGGCATACATCATACAGATTTAATTCATCATGCTTTTCAGACAAAATTAACCCTAGGGGTATAAAGGTCATTTTGCACACATAGGGGTATAATGGTAATTTTGCATACATAGGGGTATTCTAGTAAATCTAACTATTTCTAAGGCTTTCATGCATATCGTAGCCATTACGTTTAGCCAGAAACACTTACCGAGTGTTCTTACCGAATTGGGCCCGTTGGCCCATTAACCCAGTTTTAGCCCATTAAGCCCAAAATATCAAACGCACGAAATTGCGCGTACTACTGTTTTGTCACTTCCGATTACCAGTAATAATTACCCATACGTCTTACGAGCATTCGCACACTCGCAAGTGCCCAAAATACCAATTTTTCGGCATTTCGGCTTTTCGGCTTTCGCCGATCTAGCCTATGGAAGAGTGTCAGATACACACCTGTTTTCGGGATTACCTCATCGAGATCTACACTCGAATTGCCTACAATTGAATCATTTACTATTACTCCAAATATCAAAAATACAATTGAGTATCTAGTCCCTTGCCACATTCGGCCAAACATGCCAAAAACCCTTATTGCTCTTACCTTACTGCTGAAAGATGGTTAACTCCAAAGATCCGATCGTTCCACCTGTCCAAGCCCTTGATCAACCGCCTCTAAATCACGCTATTACCAAAACAAAATAGTTATTACGACCCCTCAGGGTTACAAGTCAAAATCGACAACCTCCCTAACTTTTAAGGATTTCGGCTTTTCCTAAAATATGTAAGAAGACTAAGTTTTGGCGAAGACTTACCACCGATTCCTTAGTGACTGATTCCAATGAGTTTCCCACTTGATCCCGATGTAGATCTAAGCCCTCAGATGATAACAAAATTCGATATTTCAGTGACTTCAGTATTCGGCCAAGTCCCTTTTAATGTGGGGTTTTTTCGGCTTTTTTGCAACTTGTGTTTAGAAAGGTAAAACGAGAGGGTTTTGCTATGGTCTTGTCATCAGAAATTGAGGTTTTAGAGGGCTGGTGAATCGGCCACAAATGATGAAGAGAAGAGATGTGGTTTTGGTTATAAGAAATCGGCACAAAAAGAATAAGCTTTCGGGATTTCGGCTTTTTATGATGTTCGGCTTATAAGGCTAAAATAAAAAGATTAAGGATGTGATGAAGAGTAAAGAGATAGAAGGGTTCGGCTATGGAGAAAGAAGAGGAGAAAGTAGATGGAGAAAAAGAAATAAAGAAAAGAGGAGAAGAAAAGATGATCAGAATTTCGGCACAACACACCCCAAATGCCGAAATTCCCACTACTACAATACCTAGCCAAATTTCCCATGCTAGAGTCCCTTGGCCGGCCACCTCTTGCTCCTTGATCAGCTCCTAGATTTCCTCCCTTATCTTTATCCTTATTCAATCCCCTTACCTTCTTAAACTCTTCCTGACAGACTTTTATTTCAGTTCCATTACTTCCCTTTCCTGTACATAAAAATTAATCACTTAATTTGCTGTCATTATGACTTGAACCTGGGTCCTCCCCAAGCTTCCACACGCCACTAACATCCTTCCCAGTGGCGTCACATGCCACTTTACCACTTGCTTCCTTGTGATCCATTTTTCACAAATAATTCCTAAAAAACCCAATTTATCGGAACCCCTTTCCCTACAGATTAAAATTAATTAAAACTACCGGGTTTTATCCTAAGCTTGGGCCTTCTAGAGGCCCACCAACATAATTAATCCTACACATAACAAACAGAACACAAAATTTTAAATTTTACAACTTTTACAGAATTCCCGAAAATTTGGGGCGTTACAACTCTACCCTCCTTAAAGGAATTTCGTCCTCGAAATTTACCTGATCCGAACAGATGAGGGTATTGTTGTTGCATTGTCTCCTCTGGCTCCCAAGTAGCTTCTTCTCTGCCATGGTTACGCCAAAGCACTTTCACTAATGGTACAGATTTCCTCCTCAGAACCTTAACGTCTCGATCCAATATTTGTACAGGCTCCTCCTCAAAGGTCAAATCAGTTCGCACCTCAATTTCTGCAACCGGCACGACATGAGTAGGGTCAGAACGATATCGCCTTAATATGGAGACGTGAAAAACATCGTGAATCCTGTCTAGCTCTGGAGGCAATTCCAACTGATAAGCCACTGGGCCTTCTCGCTTCAAAACTCGATAAGGCCCAATGAACCGCGGACTCAACTTGCCCTTCTTGCCAAACCTTAGTATCTTCTTCCAAGGTGAAACCTTCAAGAAGACCATATCGCCCATTGAGTATTCAATCTCCTTACGCTTCAGATCTGCATACGACTTTTTCCTATCAGACGCTTCCTTTAACCGATCTCTAATTAACTTGACCTTATCCTCAGTATCTGCCACCAACTCAGGTCCAAGAACTTGTCGCTCCCCCAGTTCAGTCCAACAACTAGGTGTTCGACACCTTCGCCCATACAGTGCTTCATAAGGTGCCATTCGAATACTCGACTGATAACTATTGTTGTATGCAAACTCTGCCAAAGGCAAGTAATCCTCCCAACTGAATCTGAATCTGAATAACTCTTTCAGAATCTGAATAACTCTTTCCAACTGACCATCGGTTTGGGGATGGAAAGCCGTACTAAAGTTCAATCGCATTCCCAACGCCTCATGCAACTTTTGCCAAAACCGAGATGTGAATCTAGGATCTCGATCAGAGATAATCGAAACCAGAACTCCATGCAGTCGCACAATCTCCGCCACATACAACTTGGCTAACTTCTGAAGAGAAAAGTTTGTGCGAACAGGTATAAAATGAGCCGACTTGGTCAACCTATCCACAATCACCCATATCGAGTCTTTCTTCGATGGTGACAAGGGTAGCCCACTCACAAAGTCCATGGTTACCCTCTCCCACTTCCAAAGTGGTATTTTTATTGGCTGCAATAATCCAGAAGGTAACTGATGCTCAGCTTTCACCTGCTGGCATGTCAGACATTTCCCCACAAATTCAGTTACCTCTCGCTTAAGTCCAGGCCACCAATACAGTTCTCGCAAGTCATGGTACAACTTATTCCCTCCAGGATGCATGGCACAAGGTCCCCCATGAGCTTCCTTCAAAATTGACTGTTTCAAGTCAGAGTCCTTCGGAACACAAATTCTTCCTCGAAAACACAGAACCCCTTCATCATTTATCCCAAACTCAGAAGTTCCCCCTTCCTTAACTTGTTGAAAACGAGAGACCAAAGACTCATCCTTCAACTACTTCTCTTTAACCTGATCCACCCAGGTTGGCCTTACTTGCAATTCAGCCAACAGACTTCCATCCTCAAACAGACTTAGATGAGCAAACATTGCTCTCAGATCAGATACAGCTCTACGACTTAGAGCATCAACCACCACATTAGCCTTGCCTAGGTGATATTCGATTGAACAATCATAATCCTTAAGCAACTTGATCCATCTCATTTGCCTAAGGTTCAGTTCCTTCTGAGTCAGCAAATACTTGAGACTCTTATGATCTGTGTATATAATACACCTTTCCCCATACAAGTAGTGTCTCCAGATTTTAAGTGCAAAGATCACTGCTGCTAACTCCAAATCATGAGTAGGATAGTTCCCTTCATGAGGCTTAAGTTGTCGTGACGCATAAGCAACCACCTTACCCTCTTGCATCAACACACAACCCAAACCTACGTGTGATGCATCACTGTACACAGTAAAATCTTTTCCAGACTCTGGTTGAATTAACACAGGTGCTTCAGTCAGAACTTTCTTCAACCTCTCAAAAGCTTCTTGCTGCTTCTCCGTCCAAACAAACGGTACTCCTTTCCTTATAAGTTTTGTGAGAGGTGCTGCCATCACAGAAAAACCTTCCACAAACCTTCTGTAGTAACCTGCCAATCCTAGGAAACTTCGAATTTCTGAAATCGACCTAGGTGGCTTCCATTCCAGAATTGCTTCAATCTTTCGAGGATCCACTCTAATCCCCTCTGCAGAGACCACATGCCCCAAAAAGGTTACCTCCCTCAACCAGAACTCACACTTGCTGAACTTCACATAAAGTTCTTTCTCCCTTAACACTTGTAACACAGTGCGGAGATGCTCATCATGTTTTACTTCGGTCTCAGAATATACCAGAATATCGTCAATAAAGACGACCATGAACCGATCCAGAAATGGTTGGAACACATGATTCATCAGATCCATAAACGCTGCAGGAGCGTTTGTTAGTCCAAATGGCATAACCAGAAACTCATAATGACCATAACGAGTCCTGAATGCTGTCTTATGAATATCTGCCTCCTTGACCCTTAACTGATGATATCCAGATCAAAGATCAATCTTGGAAAATATAGAAGCTCCTTTAAGCTGGTCGAACAGATCTTCAATCCTTGGCAGAGGGTACTTATTCTTAATCGTCAGTTTGTTCAACTGGCGATAATCAATACACATACGCATCGTCCCATCCTTCTTCTTCACGAATAGCATCGGTGCTCCCCATGGAGACACACTTGGCCTAATAAAGCCCCTATCCAACAATTCTTGAATTTGCGCCTTTAACTCCACTAACTCCTTCGGTGCCATCCTATATGGTGCAATGGACACTGGTGCTGTCCCAAGCAACAGGTCGATTCCAAATTCGACTTCTCGATTTGGAGGCAATCCCAGTAGCTCCTCCGGAAAGACATCTTGGAACTCTTTTACAGTTCTAACCTTATCCACTGTCAGCCCCTCTACATCTGTTTGACTTACAAATGCCAAATAGGCCTCACAACTTTTTCGAATCCACTTTTCAGCCCTCAATGCCGATATCACATTAGACAAATAGTCCCTTAGCTCACCTATCACCATAACCTCATCCCCTTCCGTGGTCCTTAGCACCATTCGCTTAGCAGCACAGTCCAGAGTCTCCTTATGCTTAACAAGCCAGTCCATTCCCAGAATGATGTCAAATTCTCCAAACGGCAACTCCATTAGATCGCCAGGAAAGATCCTACCTTGAGTTTCTAAGGGTACATCCTTATACAGCTTGTCTACCCTAACTGAGTGACCCAAAGGACTTAACACAGATACCCCACTCACTATCTCCTCAGAATGCACTCCCAAAGACCCAGATATGGCACACGCAACATAAGAATGAGTAGATCCAATATCCACCAAGGCAGTATACGGCATATTAGAAACTAAAAACGTACCAGTTATGACATCAGGTGCGTCGCCCTCCTCTCGACGATGAGCTGCATACACCAACGCTGGCTACCGAGCCTCAACATTTCTGGCTCCCCTGCCAGGCGCCCCTCGACCTCGACCATTTCCATTCCCATTTCTGCCCCTACCTTGTCCACGTCCTCTCGGTGGTTGTGGTCCACCTCTTATGGGTTGAACAACCCTCTGTACAGCAACCTGAGCCTGATCAACTCTCTATGGACAGTCCTTAACTCTATGCTCCATAGATTCGCATCGAAAACAAGCACCAGAACGTTTCCTACACTCACCCAGGTGTACCTAACCACAATCCCCACAGATTGGCGGTCTAACCATATTTATCGGAACGGCTCGAACTGGCTCCTCCACTCTCGCCCTTTTGGCATTCTTGTTTGCTCCACCCGAAGGTCCAGAATCCCTCCAGAAACGGTTCTGATCTTTCTCACGATTCTGCCTCTCAGTACGCTTTACCTCCTCAGCGATCTTAGCTTTTTCCACCAGAACCGCGAAGTCACGCTCCCTCTGCGGAGCAATCAGCACCTTAAGGTCATCTCTGAGTCCATCCTCAAAGCGAACGCTACGCTCATACTCCGTAGCAACTATTCCCACAGCATACCTACTCAGCCTCAGAAATTCAGCCTCGTACTCAGCGACAGTTTTGCCTCCTTGGACCAGATTTAGGAATTCTTTCCTACGGGCGTCCACATAACTTGCCCCGACGTACTTTCCTTTAAAGGTTGTCTTAAATAGCTCCCAAGTAACCCTATCAGCTGGGGTTCCATCCCTCACGGTGAGCCACCACTGATAAGCCTCATCTCGCAGTAACGATACGGCCCCCTTCAGCTTCTGCTCCACAGAACAGTCCAAGTCATCCATAATTCGTTCTGTGGCCTCCAACCAATATTCTGCCACATTCGGGGCTACACCAGATACGCCCTTAAAGATCTCCGCTCCATTAGCCCGGAGTCGTTCAGAAATCGACCCTCGAATTTCGTTGCCCGAACTTGGCCCGGCAACCCTTTCCAGAACTCGAAGCATTGCCTGCGACAGGGCGTCATCCCCGGCACCATGATCATGAGATTCCACTTCCGCTGTCGAAGGTACCGGTGCTTCTGCCGCTGGCATATGTCCTAAAGACGAAGATCCCGCTCGAGCTCATCCTCGGCCTCGTCCACGGCCTCTACCTCAAGCTGCTCCCGTACTCATATCGTATAATCTGATTATGAATTTTATGCATTAATTTTAGCATTCCAGTTATTATTACAGATGTTTTATGATTCAAATAGTAATTCAGAGATGGTTTTCGTAGAATCGACGTCTAACTATAGTTTCAGTCTTTTAGCAAGCTTTTCTAGGGTGTTAGTAGCATCCTATCTAGAGTATTCTAGTAAAGTTTCAGTACAGACAGATAATTCAGAATATATTCAGAAAAATTCAGAATACTTACAAGCTTGGGCTGGAGTTTCGGAAGGCCACCTTCAGAAGTCCAGATTTAAAAACTGATTTTTTTTTGAAAATCTTCATTTTTGTAAACCCATTCCACAGCCGAGTTGTTGTAACTTGGCTCTGATACCACTAAATGTAACACCCCAAACACAGCCTAGACGATATGACCGGATCCGGTGCGCCACATTGATGCGTTCAAAACATTCCGTATTACTTAGTTTGGAAAACTTAGTTGGGGTTGTAAAAGATACTTTCTAAAGCAGGTTAAAGTGAATAGAAGCTGTACACCAGGTAGGAAACCAGGAAGAAGAGGAGGTGAGTCCGTCAGACTACTTAAGTACCAAGCTCCCTTCGGATCCAATCCTAGACATGCACACCACCATTGCCACACCTTAACGACTCGTATAATTTTAATAAAACCGTCTGGTTATGTCTATCTTAAGAAAATGATTAAGTTTGAAAACGTTTGCTTAGCGGAAGTTTTACTTGTAATCGTGCTATTTTGAAATCCCTTGATGTTTTTGAAAACGCGTCCTAAAGCTAATCCATTTTCCTTAGTTATCATAGTTTTTTTTCATCATAATAAAATAAAATAATAAAAGTAAAACAAAACCATAAAAAATAATTAAAATGCCTTATTACACTTAAAACCCAAAACCATAGATGAAATTAAAAGGACGTCCAGTTCACCAGAAAGAAACCAGGTTTGTAGAAACATGTGGCCAGTCCAAATCCCTCACAGCTCCAAGCCCACTATGGTTGAGGATTACCTGCGAGGGTGAAAATAAGGGGTAAGTTTTGGAAAACTCAGTGTGTAATTCAACCCAACCATAGCCTAAATCAGTTCAAACCAAAGAGACAGAATAAGTTGGCCTCAGCCCAGAACAGATATTAGAATAAAGCCCGTAGGCCCAGAACAGACCAGAACAAATATATCATGCTTATGCAGAAACCCAACCATATCCAACCACATACACCCCCATACCATCCTTTCACCATGTGGGGGGACTACTCGACCCACCCAACCGCTACACGCCACAGAAATATGCAGCATGGCTACCAGATACAGAAAATGTGACAGAGTCACCAGATACAGATATTTTGTGGCAGTGCCACCAGAACAGATATATGTGGCAGGGCCACCAGAACAGATAATTTGTGGCATAGCCACCAGGACGCTTGCTCCATAATATAACCCATGTCCCCATGCAACAAATATTCATTCATGGCATACATCATACAGATTTAATTCATCATACTTTTCAGAAAAAATTAACCCTAGGGGTATAAAGGTCATTTTGCACACATAGGGGTATAATGGTAATTTTGCATACATAGGGGTATTCTAGTAAATCTAACTATTTCTAAGGCTTTCATGCATATCGTAGCCATTACGTTTAGCCAGAAACACTTACCGAGCGTTCTTACCGAATTGAGCCCGTTGGCCCATTAACCTAGTTTTGGCCCATTAAGCCCAAAATATCAAACGCACGAAATTGCGCGTACTGCTGTTTTATCACTTCCGATTACCAGTAATAATTACCCATACGTCTTACGAGCATTCGCACACTCGCAAGTGCCCAAAATACTGATTTTTCGGCATTTTGGCTTTTCGGATTTCGCCGATCTAGCCTATGGAAGAGTGTCAGATACACACCTGTTTTCTGGATTTTCGCATCGAGATCTACACCCGAACTGCCTACAATTGAATCACTTACTATTACTCCAAATATCAAAAATACAATTGAGTATCTAGTCCCTTACCACATTCGGCCAAACATGCCAAAAACCCTTATTGCTCTTAGCTTACTGCCGAAAGATGGTTAACTCCAAAGATCCGATCGTTCCACCTGTCCAAGCCCTTGATTAACCGCCTCTAAATCACACTATTACCAAAACAAAATAGTTATTACGACCCCTCAGGGTTACAAGTCCAAATCGACAACCTCCCTAACTTTTAGGTATTTCGGCTTTTCCTAAAATATGTAAGAAGACTAAGTTTTGGCGAAGACTTACCACCGATTCCTTAGTGACTGATTCCAATGAGTTTCCAACTCGATCCCGATGTAGATCTAAGCCCTCAGATGATAACAAAAGTCGATATTTCAGTGACTTCAGTATTCGGCCAAGTCCCTTTTAATGTGGGGTTTTTTCGGCTTTTTTGAAACTTGTGTTTAGAAAGGTTAAACGAGAGGGTTTTGCTATGGTCTTGTCATCAGAAATTGAGGTTTTAGAGGGCTGGTGAATCGGCCACAAATGATGAAGGGAAGATATGTGGTTTTGGTTATAAGAAATCGGCACAAAAAGAATAAGCTTTCGGGATTTCGGCTTTTTATGATGTTCGGCTTATAAGGCTAAAAATAAAAAGATTAAGGATGTGATGAAGAGTAAAGAGATAGAAGGGTTCGGCTATGGAGAAGGAAGAGGAGAAAGTAGATGGAGAAAAAGAAATAAAGAAAAGAGGAGAAGAAAAGAAGATCAGAATTTCGGCACAACACACCCCAAATGCCGAAATTCCCACTACTACAATACCTAGCCGAATTTCCCATGCTAGAGTCCCTTGGCCGGCCACCTCCTGCTCCTTGATCAGCTCCTAGATTTCCTCCCCTATCTTTATCCTTATTCAATCCCCTTACCTTCTTAAACTCTTCCTGACAGACTTTTATTTCAGTTCCATTACTTCCCTTTCCTGTACATAAAAATTAATCACTTAATTTGCTGTCATTGTGACTTGAACCTGGGTCCTCCCCAAGCTTCCACACGCCACTAACATCCTTCCTAGTGGCGTCACATGCCACTTTACCACTTGCTTCCTTGTGATCCATTTTTCACAAATAATTCCTAAAAAACCCAATTTATCAGAACCCCTTTCCCTACAGATTTAAAATTAATTAAAACTATCGGGTTTTATCCTAAGCTTGGGCCTTCTAGAGGCCCACCAACATAATTAATCCTACACATAACAAACAGAACACAAAATTTTAAATTTTACAACTTTTACAGAATTCCCCAAAATTTGGGGCTTTACAACTCTACCCTCCTTAAACGAATTTCGTCCTCGAAATTTACCTGATCCGAACAGATGAGGGTATTGTTGTTGCATTGTCTCCTCTGGCTCCCAAGTAGCTTCTTCTCTGCCATGGTTACGCCAAAGCACTTTCACTAATGGTACAGATTTCCTCCTCAGAACCTTAACGTCTCGATCCAATATTTGTACAGTTTATTAGTTAAAGTCTCCCCTGTTACAGGGTTCGACTATTCTGACCTTCATGCATTACGACTTGGATATCTCCCTGTATCGGGCTTCAATACTGATGCCGTTTGTTTCTATAGAAACTAGTCTCGAAAAGGAATCTTTACATATATGGCATGACTTCTAATTATCTCTGGTTAATTTATAATGAATTTCCAAATTCAGAACAGGGACTCCAGAAACCGTTCTGGCCCTGTTTCGCGAAAACTTAAATATCTCATAATATACTGTTCATATGATCGTTTCGTTACTTTCCTATGAAAATAGATTCATCAAGGTTCAATTAAATAATTTATTCACTATTTAATTCCATTCCTACTATTTTTAGTGATTTTTCACATTCACGTCACTGCTACTATCAGCATCTATTTTTAAGGTAGACTTTACCTATTACATAGTTTCCATGATTCAACTAGCCCTTTAGCGTATATAGCACAAAATATGATCATGATTAACCATTCCAATGGCTAATCATTCCCAAACATTTCCATACCTCTTAACGAACATCATGCAAGACGAATATAATACTAAGCTCAAAGTGTATATAAGCCATTTTCGCATGGCTATCCAAATTTATACAAAACCAAAGGGTCCATGACCAACAACAAAGCGGGTAGTCCTATACATGCCATTTCAAAGTTCAACCAAAAGTGTACCAAAAGGGGCTTTGATAGTGTGGACGACTTCGACTTCGACAATCCCGAGTCCGATAGCTGACGAACCAAAATCTATAAAATAGAGATTCAAAGAAACGGAGTAAGCATTTAATGCTTAGTAAGTTTTGAGCCATGAAATTAGACACAACTAAAGTTGTAGCATTCATATGGCTAAACGGATAATTTCATATGCACAGATTCTCAATATCATACTTACTTTACATTACCAACCCTTATATTCATACACAACAGATCAACTTAGCCAAAGGCCGGTAGCTCATTTATCGACTGAGCGAATACTATTTGTAAGGGATCAACTAATTCAATGCATATACGAGACATACCTCATTGCTGGGATTTTACGAGCATATTAATTGAAACTATTACAGCAAGGTCGCTCATTCCCAAGCCAAGTACCTTCGGCATTTAACCGGATATAGCTACTCGCTCAATGCCTTCGGGACATAGCCCGGATATCGTAACTCGCACCAATGCCTTCGGGACTTAGCCCGGATATAGTATTTCGCACAAATGCCTTCGGGATTTAGTTCCCCTTTGCTCTTGAGCTTAATTTAACAAATAAATTGATTTAATCATTTGAGCATCGAAAAGAGGAACTCAAAGTACTTAGCCCATATATATACATTAGACATTAAAGTCACATACATATGAAATCATGAATCAACTCAACATATTAACCCACACTCCCTTTTAGCCGATTGTCTAAGCCAAATTAAAAGCATCAATATGCTTGCCTCTAACCGAATACATGCAACACCAATCTTCTTTCTATGGCCGAATATGCATGTCTATGTTGAGGCCGATTGCAACACTTAATACATTCTACAATTATGGTTACTTGTATTGACTAAATACCAATTCGTTTTAAGTTCAAAACTCGGCTAATACACATATATACACTAGAAGTCAAATACTAACATTTGCACTTCACCTTAATAGCTAGCTTAGCAAACCTTGATTTAACATATAATTGTTCATAACACAATTTAAGCATACTCTCCATTCCATCAATTCCAAAACACATACATTACTCAATAATGTTCAAAATTATATTCGGCCTTAGCACACAACTTGCTAGCCGATTCTTCTCCATCTAGCAACTAATGCACATATGTGCTCATTTGTTAGACTCTACTTCATCTAACAACAACCATATTTTTCTTCTACTTCCTACCATGGCCGAATGCTCAAGATACCTCAATACCGAAACTTTTAACTTGGGTTGCTTAAAGAACTTGGTGATGAGTTCAAATTTATCTAACACCTCAAGCATCATAACACATCCATATAGCTAACATGCTAATAGTATCAAGGCTTCAACCGAAACTTTTGAAGCCTCTTAGTTGAATACTAACTCTCTAACAACCCCAAATCCATCCATGAGATAGTTAGAATTTAGACTAATCATCCAAGGGATGTATGAACTTTCAAAGCAACATTAAACATACCTTAGTCTAGCAACCTTCCATAGCCGATTTTTCTCAAAGCTCCATTTCCTTCTTTTCTTTCTTCTATTCGGCCAAGAACAACATGAGAGCTTTTTTTTCTTTTTTTTCTTCTAGGTACGGCACAATGGGGACAACCACACACATTTTTTTTTTGTTTCTCCTCCTACTAACACTAATATTTTATTGCCCATGTTCTTTATTTTATTATTCCTAACATAAAGCATAAACCCAACATGTTTGTGACATGTTTTAGCCATAACAATTTGTCCACCCTCATGCTCATGGCCGGCCACTACTAATTAGGGGGGGAAATTGACATGCAAGTCCACCCTTTGATTTCATGCACTAAATGATCCTTATAGATTAACCTATCACATTTCAAAAGTGTCACACCTAAGTCCTATTGACTAAATTCACATGCAATTTACTAAATCGAAGCTTAAAACTTTCACACATTCATAGTCACATACTTTAGACAATAAATATCATATTCAAATAATTTGGTGACTCGATTTAGCGGTCCCGAAACCGCTTTCCGACTAGGGTCACTTTAGGGCTGTCACAACTCTCCCCCACTTAAGAAATTTCCGTCCCCGAAAATCTTACCGATAAATAGGTTTGGGTATCACTCTTTCATAGAGTTCTCGGGTTCCCAAGTAGCTTCTTCCATCCCGTGTTTGAGCCATAACACTTTTACTAACGAAACCCTTTTGTTTCGTAACTCTTTCACTTCACGAGCTAGGATACGAATCGGTTCTTCTTCATAACTCATATCGGATTGAATTTCAACCTCTGATGGATTAATTACGTGTGATGGATCAGATCTATAACGTCGAACCATCGAAACATGAAAGACGTCGTGAATCTTTTCAAGTTCAGGGGGCAAAATCAATCTATACGCAACTGGACCAATTTGTTCGGATACTTCATATGGCCCTATGAACCTCGGACTCAGTTTGCCCTTACGGCCAAATCTGAGTATCTTTTTCCAAGGTGAGACCTTAAGAAACACTTTGTCTCCCACCTGATACTCAATATCTCTTCGTTTTAAATCCGCATACGACTTCTGACGATCTGATGCTGCCTTCAGACTTTCACGAATTATTTTTACTTTCTGTTCAGCATCTTTAATCAAATCCACTCCGAAAATTTTACTTTCACCGAGCTCGGTCCAAAACAATGGCGTACGGCATTTACGCCCGTACAAAGCCTCGTAAGGTGCCATCCTAATACTTGATTGAAAACTATTGTTGTAAGCGAATTCAATCAAAGGTAAATACCGCTCCCATGAACCACTAAACTCGAAGATCCAACATCTCAACATATCCTCAAGTATCTGAACTATCCGCTCGGATTGACCATCGGTTTGTGGATGAAAAGCGGTGCTAAAATGCAGCTTGGTACCCAAAGCTTCTTGCAATTTCTTCCAAAATCGCGAGGTGAATCTCGGATCTCTATCCGACACAATAGAAATCGGTACCCCGTGTAATCTCACAATCTGAGAAACATACAATTCAGCTAGTTTATCCAATGAAAAATCCGTACGTACGGGGATAAAATGAGCCGACTTAGTCAGTCTATCAACAGCAACCCAAATCGCATCTTTCTTACTTGTCGACAATGGCAACCTAGATACAAAATCCATCGTGACTCGATCCCATTTCCATTCAGGTATCATGATCGGCTGAAGTAAACCCGTAGGCACTTGATGTTCCGCCGTCACTTGCTGACATATGAAACACTTCGAAACATAATCGAAAATGTCTCGTTTCATACCATGCCACCAAAACTGACGTCTCAGATCGTTGTACATTTTCGTACTCCCCGGGTGAATTGACATTCGGCTACAATGAGCTTCGTTCAGAATCATCGAAGTGAGTTCTGAAATTCTTGGAACACACAACCGACTTCTGAACCTCAAACAATCGTCATCATCAATTAGAAACTTTGATTCCATATTCGGAACACATTCAGCCCGTTTTGCAACCAATTCATCATCGACTTTCTGAGCTTCACGAATTTGATGAATCAACAATGGTTTGGCCTTTAATTCCGCCACTAACACATTGTCAGATAGAACAGACAAGTTTACATTCATCGCTCGTAAAGCAAACAGTGATTTACGACTTAAGGCATCTGCAACCACATTAGCCTTTCCCGGGTGATAGTTAATGACAAGCTCATAATCTTTTAACAACTCGAGCCAACGTCTTTGTCGCAGATTTATTCCTCAGGAAAAACATTCGGGTATTCACAAACCACCGGCACAGATTCGGGTTTCTTTTCTAACTCTTTGTCATCAAGTACATACGCAAGGTATGCTTCGCACCCCTTTCTTACATATTTCTGGGCCAACATTGATGATATTACAGCTGGCAACCCCTTTAAGTCCGTAGACTCAACTCGGATTATCTCGTTATTTGCGCACCTCAAATCAATAGTCTTGCTTTTGCAATTCACAACCGTATCATGCACGGTCAACCAATCTAAACCGAGGATAACATCAAATTCATCAAATGGCAAAAGCATCAAGTCCACCGAAAAACAGGAACCTCGAATTACTAGGGCACATTTCTTACACACTTTGTCGTCAAGCAGGTAACGACCCAAGGGATTTGACACCCGAATTACGAACTCAGTAGACTCAATAGGTAAAGTCTTGCTGGATGCTAAGGTTTCATATATATAAGAATGAGTAGAACCAGGGTCAATCAAAGCAATCACATTAGTATCAAAGAGAGTAAAAGTACCGGTAATAACATCTGGCGAGGAAGCATCCTCGCGTGCGCGTATAGCATAAGCCCTAGCAGGAGCACGAGCCTCAGATCTGGTCGTAGCATCTCGAGATCTTCTCTGACCACCACTAGCATTGCCCGTATTTCTAGATGGTCTACCTCGAGCAGTGGTAGCACCCGGTTTCCCACTCTGATTTACATTCTGTTCAGACAACCTCGGGCAATCTTTAATGAAGTGGTCAACTGATCCGCACTTGTAACAGGAGCGGTCATGAAATCTACAACTCCCCGAATGCCATTTACCACAATACTGGCACTCCATTCTGTCTCGACGATCATTTCCAACACTGGCGATCGAAGTGACGCGTGTGCTCACAAGGGGTCGATCGCGATCTCGTCTAGAAAAACCCGAAGTGTCCCTAGACCGGCCTAAATCATCTCTAAATTTCTTCGATGACTGTTGAAAGGGCTTTCCTGAAGATCTCTTACGAAACTCCTTTGCTCCCACATCGGCTTTCCTTTTCTCCTTACTGAGCTCCTCGGCTTTGCAAGCTCGCTCGACAAGTACCACAAATTCTCGGATTTCTAAAATGCCAACATACAGCTTTATATCATTATTCAGTCCATCTTCGAAACGTTTACACATCACAGCTTCTGAAGAAATGCATTCTCGCGCGTACCGGCTAAGCCTCACAAATTTTCGTTCATAGTTGGTAACCGACATGGAACCTTGTTTAAGTTCAAGAAATTCCTTCCGTTTTTGATCCATGAATCTCTGACTGATATACTTTTTTCGAAACTCGGTTTGGAAAAAATCCCAAGTTACTTGATCTTTGGACACAACAGAAGTCAACGTATTCCACCAATAGTAGGCAGAATCACGTAGCAAGGAGATAGTACACTTTAGGCACTCATCGGGTGTGCAAGATAGCTCATCGAGTACCTGAATAGTGTTGTCCAACCAAAACTCAGCTTGCTCGGCATCATCGCTGTCCGTAGCTTTAAATTCAGTAGCCCCGTGTTTTTGGATTCTGTCAACTGGGGGCTTATTTGACCTTATTTGGTCGGTTGCCGGAGGTATTGTAGGTGCGGGGGTGGCATTAGTCGGGAATGGAGGTTGTGGAACAGCCGTATTAGCTCGAATGTATTGGTTAAACCAATCATTCATCACACTATAAAAAGCTTGTCTAGCTTCATCATTCGGATTACTAGCAATAGGTTGACAGTCCGCCGGTGCTGTCCCTTGTGTGGGAGCAGGCGCAACACTCTCAAGATCATCAGCTACCGCTCGGTCGGGATCGGGATCCATTACTATAAATAAACACATTTGCAAATGTCAGAAATCACCACACTATCAAATAATCACAAAATGGCATGTATAGCTAGACCCAAACGTATTACGGTAGTCCTAGAATCGACTAAACCGTAACTCTGATACCAATTTAATTGTAACACCCCGTACCCGAGACCGTTGCCGGAGTCAGACACGAGGGGTTAACAGACTTAATTCGCTTATTTGCACAGTCCATTTTAAAATTTCCAGACGAGCTGGCTAACTGCGTCACTGTCACCTTAAAAATCATATCTCGAGTTCCAAAACTCGAAAACTAGTTCCGTAAATTTTTCCTGAAACTAGACTCATATATCCATCTACAAATTTGTTTCTAGAATTTTTGGTCGAGCCAATTAGTACACTTTATTAGTTAAAGTCTCCCCTGTTACAGGGTTCGACTATTCTGACCTTCATGCATTACGACTTGGATATCTCCCTGTACAGGGCTTCAATACTGATGCCGTTCATTTCTATAGAAACTAGTCTCGAAAAGGAATCTATACATATATGACATGACTTCTAATTATCTCTGGTTAATTTATAATGAATTTCCAAAGTCGGAATAGGGACTCCAGAAACCGTTCTGGCCCTGTTTCGCAAAAACTTAAATATCTCAGAATATACTGTTCATATGATCGTTTCGTTACTTTCCTATGAAAATAGATTCATCAAGGTTCGATTACATATTTTATTCACTATTTAATTCCATTCCTAATATTTTTAGTGATTTTTCACATTCACGTCACTGCTACTATCAGCATCTATTTTTAAGGTAGACTTTACCTATTACATAGTTTCCATGATTCAACTAGCCCTTTAGCATATATAGCACAAAATATGATCATGATTAACCATTCCAATGGCTAATCATTCCCAAACATTTCCATACCTCTTAACGAACATCATACAAGACGATTATAATACTAAGCTCAAAGTGTATATAAGCCATTTTCGCATGGCTATCCAAATTTATACAAAACCAAAGGGTCCATGACCAACAACAAAGCGGGTAGTCCTATACATGCCATTTCAAAGTTCAGCCAAAAGTGTACCAAAAGGGGCTTTGATAGTGTGGACGACTTCGACTTCGACAATCCCGAGTCCGATAGCTGACGAACCAAAATCTATAAAACAGAGATTCAAAGAAACGGAGTAAGCATTTAATGCTTAGTAAGTTTTGAGCCATGAAATTAGACACAACTAAAGTGTAGCATTCATATGGCTAAACGGATAATTTCATATGCACAAATTCTCAATATCATACTTACTACACATTACCAACCCTTATATTCATACACAAAAGATCAACTTAGCCAAAGGCCGGTAGCTCATTTATCGACTGAGCGAATACTATTTGTAAGGGATCAACTAATTCAATGCATATACGAGACATACCTCATTGCTGGGATTTTACGAGCATATTAATTGAAACTATTACAGCAAGGTCGCTCATTCCCAAGCCAAGTACCTTCGGGATTTAATCGGATATAGCTACTCGCTCAATGCCTTCGGGACATAGCCCGGATATCGTAACTCGCACCAATGCCTTCGGGACTTAGCCCGGATATAGTAACTCGCACAAATGCCTTCGGGACTTAGCCCAGATATAGTAACTCGCACAAATGCCTTCGGGACTTAGCCCGGATGTAATAACTCGCACAAATGCCTTCGGGACTTAGCCCGGAACTAGTCACTAGCGTAAAATGCCTTCGGGACTTAGCCCGATTATCATCCAAATATTCATGCACATATCAATAAATCATGACACATCTATATTTCATTTTCATAATTAGAGTTCAAACACAAGTCACGTATTAAACAATCCCATTTTCGGCTCACTAGCCACATACAAACAGCATGGTTTAGTTTGCTTTATGACACGATCTCTATGCACATACGGCTACCCGTCATACGTATAGACTAATTAACTCAACATATAAATCAAGTAGAATCATCATATCACCGTATATTTGTTATGCTCATACGTCATGACTTAATCAAATCGTAAACTAAGTCTCGTTACTCGAAAACTTACCTCGAATGTTGTCGAATGATTCCGATGGCTATTCGACCACTTTTTCCTTCCCTTTATCGGATTTAGTTCCCCTTTGCTCTTGAGCTTAATTTAACAAATAAATTGATTTAATCATTTGAGCATCGAAAAGAGGAACTCAAAGTACTTAGCCCATATATATACATTAGACATTAAAGTCACATACATATGAAATCATGAATCAACTCAACATATTAACCCACACTCCCTTTTAGCCGATTGTCTAAGCCAAATTAAAAGCATCAATATGCTTGCCTCTAACCGAATACATGCAACACCAATCTTCTTTCTATGGCCGAATATGCATGTCTATGTTGAGGCCGATTGCAACACTTAATACATTCTACAATTATGGTTACTTGTATTGACTAAATACCAATTCGTTTTAAGTTCAAAACTCGGCTAATACACATATATACACTAGAAGTCAAATACTAACATTTGCACTTCACCTTAATAGCTAGCTTAGCAAACCTTGATTTAACATATAATTGTTCATAACACAATTTAAGCATACTCTCCATTCCATCAATTCCAAAACACATACATTACTCAATAATGTTCAAAATTATATTCGGCCTTAGCACACAACTTGCTAGCCGATTCTTCTCCATCTAGCAACTAATGCACATATGTGCTCATTTGTTAGACTCTACTTCATCTAACAACAACCATATTTTTCTTCTACTTCCTACCATGGCCGAATGCTCAAGATACCTCAATACCGAAACTTTTAACTTGGGTTGCTTAAAGAACTTGGTGATGAGTTCAAATTTATCTAACACCTCAAGCATCATAACACATCCATATAGCTAACATGCTAATAGTATCAAGGCTTCAACCGAAACTTTTGAAGCCTCTTAGTTGAATACTAACTCTCTAATAACCCCAAATCCATCCATGAGATAGTTAGAATTTAGACTAATCATCCAAGGGATGTATGAACTTTCAAAGCAACATTAAACATACCTTAGTCTAGCAACCTTCCATAGCCGATTTTTCTCAAAGCTCCATTTCCTTCTTTTCTTTCTTCTATTCGGCCAAGAACAACATGAGAGCTTTTTTTTCTTTTTTTTTCTTCTAGGTACGGCACAATGGGGACAACCACACACATTTTTTTTTGTTTCTCCTCCTACTAACACTAATATTTTATTGCCCATGTTCTTTATTTTATTATTCCTAACATAAAGCATAAACCCAACATGTTTATGACATGTTTTAGCCATAACAATTTGTCCACCCTCATGCTCATGGCCAGCCACTACTAATTAGGGGGGGAAATTGACATGCAAGTCCACCCTTTGATTTCATGCACTAATTGATCCTTATAAATTAACCTATCACATTTCAAAAGTGTCACACCTAAGTCCTATTGACTAAATTCACATGTAATTTACTAAATCGAAGCTTAAAACTTTCACACATTCATAGTCACATACTTTAGACAATAAATATCATATTCAAATAATTTGGTGACTCGGTTTAGCGGTCCCGAAACCGCTTTCCGACTAGGGTCACTTTAGGGCTGTCACATATCATCTTAACACTAGCCTATACATGCCATATACCAAAACCCCAAAGTGTAAAAATACCGTAAGTTAATAACCGAATAGTGTGATGCAATCTCCTTTGACTTCCAACCCAAGCAAACATCCAAAGCACTACAAAACATAGAAAAAACAATAACACAAAGTAAACTTCACAGCTTAGTAAGTTCATAATTCAAAGAAATAAAGCTTATAACTTCAATTTATAAGCATAATCTATTTAAGTCACCAACATGTCTTGGCCTTAGCCTAAACAACATTAGCTTTTAAGTTTTAAACATCACTTGAACTAGCAAATTATCATAAAGCATTATGACATAAGTTTACATTACTTATGTGTATTCACATATCAAGCATATGGCTAAGTATCTTTAAATCATCCAAAAATTCATTCTTTTCCATGCTTTCATTAGCAATCCAAATCTAAGACTTTTCCAATATTTACCCTTTTCTCATAACCGTTGAGCCACATTTAAATGAGAAAAAATAGAGTATATCACAACTCATTTTGACCCAAAAGCCTAACACGTAATCATCAGCCAAATTTATTATTCAATCACTATTCAAGTAATATAACATAATATATTACCAAACCATTAATCACATCATTATTACATATTCAGTTCCACAATAATCATGAACTAATAATTTTCATAGATTCAATACTTAATTGAATTTCCGTACATACCTGTACTATCTCATACTCAATCACATTTTTCTATTACTTGTGAATTTTCAATGTATTGCACACTAGGTGCCATACCCAATACCTCCCACACTAAGTGTCATTCTGGATGTTTTGGACACTAAGTGCCATCCTCGATACTTCACACACTAAGTGCCATTCTGGATGTATCACACATTAAGTGCCATCCTCGGTACTACGCACACTAAGTGCCATTTATATGATCGATATATCATCCAGCATAGTAATAGTCATGAATATACAATTTATATGATACCAAAGTATTTAAAATACAATATTAAATAAGTTCATTGCATACGAACTTACCTCAAGTTGATCGGATAGAAGTTATCGCCTAATCGTCCACTTTTCATTTTTCCCCGACCTAAATCCGATATTTATTTATCTTGATCTATATATAACATCAAATTCAGCATATTAACTTTCCTTCTATACAATTTGACACTTTATACACATTTTGGTAAAATTACACTTTTGCCCCTAAAGTTTCACACTTTTACAATTTAATCCTTAATTGACATTTTTGTCAAAAATCACTTTATAAAACTTGTTAATCTAGCTTCAAACATTAATAATCTATCATAAAAAATCTAATAACCAAGCATTCAACAATGGCATCATTTCAAATCTATAACAATTTCGAAAACGGAGATACGAGCTAGCTAGAATGCAAAGAAACGATCTCAAAAAAGTAGAAATTATTAAAAACCGAATCAAAATCACTCACCAAATCACCCATGCAAATGTTGAACCTAACAAGTTTTAAACCCCTTATTTTTCTTTCTCAAATTCGGCAGCAAGAAAGATGAATGAATGGCAAATTTTGATTTTGTTTTATTAATATTAACTTAATAACCAATTTACCTATTTACCCTTTAAAAATAAAACAATTCTCATAAATGCCAAACCAAATCCTCCACTAACTAATTAGTGGGTTAATTACCATGCAAGTTCACTTTTATTTCACTTCTATAGTCATTTGGTCCACTTAACTTATAGAACTTATATTTTACGCTTTACGCAATTTAGTCCTTTTTACTGAATTATCCACTTAAACGATAAAATTTCTTTATGAAAATTTCACACAACTCTAATATCATGCTGAAAATATTAAAATAATAATAAAATAAATTTTTTGATGTCAGATTGTGGTCCCGAAACCACTGTTCTGATTTGACCCAAAAACGGGCTGTTACAACTTTTCCCCCTTAGGGATTTTCGTCTCCAAAAATCTTACCAAAGAATAAATTAGTGATTTACTTTCACAAACCTCATCAATTTCTCACATAGCCTCAGATTTCTCTAATTTTCAATATCATGAGCTAAGATTATGATCTGCTCTT
Source organism: Gossypium hirsutum (assembly GCF_007990345.1). Classification (NCBI taxonomy): domain Eukaryota; kingdom Viridiplantae; phylum Streptophyta; class Magnoliopsida; order Malvales; family Malvaceae; genus Gossypium; species Gossypium hirsutum. The sequence continues at coordinate 49,468,280 of NC_053429.1, read as the reverse complement.
TGCTATACATCATAACAAGCGGGGTTTCTACTTCTGTAAGAGATACTATAGATAAAGGATCTTATCTGTATCATCACATCATATATATATATAAGAAACACATTACGGGTCTTCTCAAGTTTTGTAATAATCTCATTAAGTCCGATGAATCGCGAACTCAACTTCTCTTTATAGCTAAATCGAGAAATTCTATTCCCACTATAATACTTTCACAAAATACTCAATTTTTCTTATTGAAAATTCAATGCTTTTACGCATCAAGCCCACATATATATTCTGTCAATCTAAAACTGCTTTTAGACGGTCACAAATTACTTTCATTTCTCCTCAGTCTTTCCAATCACATCGACCCCAGAATTCTTTTTATCAAAATTCAATTTAATACAACGAAGTTCAATGATTGAAACCATACCACACTCATACAATGCTATCTTAATATTCATCTCATAACTATTATTACACGCAAACTTAACCAACAATAAATGTCTTTCTTGCTTGCTTCAAGTTCTAGAACACAGTAGCAAAAGATATTTTAGAAAATCAGAATCACTTCTCATATTAACTATCACATCAACGATAGTGAACAGTGTTACAAAGCAATTCCATACCCAAATCTCACAGTAGTTTACTTCAGTAACACGATATAAACCTCGATCTCCAATTGAACAATGAAAACTGACACTATGTACAAATTAACCATCTCAGGAATGTATAACTCAACTAATCTATCAAGAGAGAAATTCGTACATACGGAGATAAAATATGAAGACTTCCTCAAATATTCAACAATAGTTCAATTAACATCTGTCTTTTTTGGTGTTAAGAATAATTCCATTACAAAAATTCATCAAAAATTCTATTTCATTTCTATTCTGATATCAACACATCAAAAACACTCGATAATCAGTTTTTTTTATCTCAATCAATAACTACTCATCATCTGATAAGATTAATCGCATGATTATCGGTCATTAATCACACAAGGATTTCTAACTTAGAACATCCAAGACTATAATCATTTGCCCAGAGTGATAATCAATCACTGCCTCATAATCTTTCAATAGTTCAAACCATCTTTACTGTCTTAAATTCAGATCTTTTAGAAACATCAAATATTTTAAACTCTTGTAGTCTTCAAAAGGTTACATTACTCACCAAACAATTAATGTTGTTAACTATTAAACACAAATACCATGTCAGCCATCTCTAATTCTTGTGTCGACTAACTCTTTACCCGATGCAGGCTAAACCAGAATTGATGCTTCAGTTAATAATGTCTTCAACTGTTTACTACTTTATTAATAAATATTATATCATTCAGACTTCTCGATCACAATAACTTTCTCAATTACAACTATTCCGATAGATATAATTCGGTATCATAACTTTTAAAATATGAATTCGTCATTCAAACTATCCATCTACTTACCCGTGAACTTACAAAACTTATTTTCTACACTCAAGGATAAATTTAACACATATTCTCAATTGACCCTTCAAGTGAATAATCCCATCCGGCTAAACAACTGAATCGATCTTAGCTATCGATCAATAACTTTTCAACGAAAACCTGTCTTCTTGTTGTCAAGATAACTCAAATATATACATTTTATTGCAATTTCTTCAGGATACGAATCAAAGAACTTTTAAAATGGCATAATTCAAACTTAACATAACATTCCCCATTCAATTCATGGACATTTATCAAGATTACCTAAGAATGATAACTGATATACAAAATTGAACATGATCTTTCACCATTTGCACTTTTACCTATGTCAACCCTCTTTTAAGAAACTAGAAACTATTATATAATAAAGCTATCACATCCATTAATCATCGAAGTGTTGAACCATACTGAATCCACTTTTATCATATAGAAATCATAATGCCATAATAAGACCAATGTCTGAACCATATAAATAGATAAAATCCCCAACTGTTAATAATGCATTTTGAACACAAAAGAAAATAAAAAATGGTTCCCTCAGTAAACAATGTAGAAACACAACCTCTATAATCTGATGACAGTACCACTGTACTCCCATGATCAAACCAGAAATTATAATCATAACATGTATAATCATCTTCTTCAAAGGAACATCTAATGTAGACATCTCATGCTTAATAAATCAAATAATAAAAGGCTAAGGAAGTCAAGATAGCGAAATCTCACAATTTGGAGCCATACAGAATTTCTGAAATTCACAACTCATATAACATAGTAAAAATCTCGATAATATCCTAGAAAATTTCCAGAAGGAAAAACGTCATTCACAAGTACTGAAATCCACAGTGACAGAAGCAATATAATCTTCATATACATTTAATAGAATAATAACCAGTAGAAACAAAATACTAGCATCATATAGATTTTATCGTCGACTTTCTTATCAACACTAGGGAATAGAATACCAGAGAAAGATAGAGCAATGCCGATCATAACTCAAACAGACCAACAATGCTTTTGTCTAACTGTATGTTCCACTAACATTCTCATACGATAAGAATTTTCATATGAAAATATACAGTTACACATACCTCTGAGGATAAGTGTACACGTAGAATACATAGAAGAAATCATAGTAACTGCCCGACTATAACCACTGTACTCAGCGATCATTTCAATTCAAACATTATTCCACTGTCTAATTCTATCATTACTGATTTCACATGATCCTATTACTTACAGAAATCAATTCATAAGAACTTCTAGTTAATACGTTCTTTAGACATCATACCTAAATCTTTCATCTCATCGAATTCAACTTCTTCTTTAACAGCGACTTGGTATATTACGAATGGCCTTCAACACGATTCAATATATTTTCCATTACTATCTTCACTTGCAGACTCATTCTCTTATATGTTTACAATACTAATTCTTCAATCATGAAACTCTGTAATTCCGCACTTGTAAGCTTATTTAATCCATATAATACGGATTTCATTACAATACTTTACCGATGAGGGGGTGAGGGTTGTAAAGCCAAAAATTTTAACTCTCACATAAATATGTACATCACACATACTATTATGAATGACCAATTGATTCCTAATTCTGCATTCTCAAAACATCTAGCAATCATTTACTTATGATCACTTTTGTACTAAACACTTAGCTCATACGCTAAATCAAATCATTAATTCAAAATCAAAATATTCACATAGCAATCATAGACCAAACATCATAACTCATTATAATATTTATCAATAGCAGAATATCATGCATTCTGATTCATACTTTATAAGTTTCAACTCATCAGTAAAACATTTTCACTCAAAAATTTGAGTACCACTTTTTCCACTATCAGAATTAGCTCGGTTGGAAAGCACATTTGTCTAATTAAAACAATTTTCATCATAGTCGAGAGACATCACACTATCTTAGGTTAAATGTGGCATGTATAGCTAGACTCACATATGCTACGTTAGTCCTAGAATCGATTAAACCGTAGCTCTGATACCACTAAATGTAACACCCCTTCCCGTATCCGAAGTCAGAATAAGGTTCGAGGCATTACCTGTAATATCTTAATTTTAGGCCTAGTCGGAATAGTGGTTTCGTGACCACAAAATCTGAGATAGAAATAATGATTTTATGATTATTTTGAGGTCTATGATATGATTGCATGATTGTGTGAAAATTTTGTGAAGAAATTTTATGCATAAAGTGCTTAAATTGAAATTAGGGACTAAATCGAATAATTTGTAAAACTTGCATTCTAGAAGTTCTAGTATGAAATTGTTTTGAAATATTAATTAGGAGGTCTTAAATAGAAATTTTACCAATTTATAAGTCTATGGACAAAAATTGGACATGGATGGAATTTTTGGAAAGTTTAGTAGTAAGGGCATTTTGGTCATTTAGGGGTAAAATGAATTAAAATACAAAATTAAAAGCCAATTTTGCTCATCTTCAACCCCATGGCCGAATATAGAAAGGAGAAACCATGGCTAGGGTTTTTCAAGCTTCCAAGCTCGATTGTAAGTCTGTTCTAGCCTCGTTTTTAATGATTTTTACGTTTTTGGAGTTCCGGTAGCTCGATTAAGCTTATGCTAGCAATAATTCAACCTAGGGTTCATATTTGGAAAAATACCCATAGGTGAAATTTGTGTATTTTGGTGTTTTATGATAGAATATGAGGTTTTAAATTATGTTAGACAACTTGTGCTACTCGGTTTTAAGCGAAAACTAACAAAAGGGCTTAATCGGTAAAAATACCTAACAGTCATAAGTACATGTTAGAGTGAGAATTTGATGTTGCCATAGAAGGGAAAAATGATCAGCAGGTCATAAAACATAAGAAAATAGGCTGAAGTTTAATTTACGAGCTTTGGGGCAAAAGTGTAAATATGCAAAAGTTTAGGGGCAAAATTGTAATTTTTCCAAAATATGATTTTGGGTCAATTTGAATAATGTGAGTCCTAATTAGACTATATTTTAAATGATAGAGCAAGGAAAACTAAAATTTGGGCTAAAATGGGGAAAATACCAAGTTGTGGACGAAATGGTAAAAGTAGCCATTTTCGCATACGAGGTAAGTTCATATGTAAATGTTGGTAACATAGTTATTATTTTAAATGTTTTTATGTTATTTAAATGATATGATGATATGCTGATTTTTTTTATCGTGAAATATTATGATTTGTGGTTAATGTTGAGTAATATGCAAATTATGTTTACTACTTGATAAATATGAATTGCTACCGAGTATCGGTTCCGATATTCCATGGAAGACGGCAAATGTGAGATCGAGGGAAAAGGCCCATTTGAACCTTAGGAATAGATTAGGATACAAGTGACATGTCACTAGGATGGTTGAGCATCCGAACTCGTTGAGTTGAGTCCGAGTTCGTGAGATGTAACTAGGCATCCGAACTCGTTGAGTTGAGTCCGAGTTCATTTATGGATGTGAACGCCCGAGCTCGTTGAGTTGAGTCCGAGTTCACTTTGGGGCGGGTTACATGATTTCTTGATTACATATGTAGCACTTATGTGCAAACTTTCCATGTATCCAAATTATATTCCGATGTGTTCAACGGGTAAAGTTCAACTCAAATGGAGGAATACTCAAGATGAAAGGGACGTATTGGTAAGTGTTGTGAAATGGATACTTTGAACAGGTATGTACTTAACCCTCGGGTTGAAAACTCGATATAACAACAATATGGTAAGATGATAAATGAAAATGTGATATGAATGTCTCGGTGATGATTATGCAAATGATGTTTTATGTTTGCTTATATAGTTGTGTTACTTGCTATTTGCATGTGAGCTTACTAAGCATTTATGCTTACTTCCTCCTTTTCATTCCTTGTAGTGTTGACAAGCCAGCTCGAAAAACGGGAACGATCAGAGGCATGCTCACACTATCCGTATACCATCTTGGCATAATGACTTGCATATTTTGAGTATGGCATGTATAGCATTATAATCATTTTGTATATATGGTCTTATGATATGGTTATTGAGTGGTATGGAAATTCTTGGTAATGATTAGCCATTGGAATGGCTAATCATGATCATATTTGGTGTTATGTATGCTAAATTGCTAGCTAATTCATGGAAACCATGAAATAGGTAAAATTTACCATAAAATATATTCAGACAGCAGTAGTGACGTGAGTTTGAAAAATCATTAAAAATAGTAGAGATATAATTAGATGATGAATAAATATGGAATTGAAGAATTATGAGTCTATTTTCATATGGATGGAACAAAACAGATATATGAGTTATATTTTATGAGATGTTTAAATTTTTGTGAAACAGGGCCAGAGCGATTTCTGGATCCCCTGTTCTGACTTTGGAAATTCACCATAAATTTTTCAAAGATAATTAGAATTCATGATTTATATTTACAGATTCCTTATTGAGTATAGTTTTATTAGAAACAAATGGCATAGTCATTGAAACTCTGTACAGGGACATATCTGATTCGTAATACACAGAGGTCAGAGCAGTTGAACCCTGAAACAGGGGAGACTTTAACTAATAAAATGTACTAATTTGCTTGACAAAAAATTCTAGAAAAAAATTAGTAAATATATATATGAGTCTAGTTTCAGGAATATTTTGCGGAATTGGATTTAGAGTTTTGGAACTCGAGATATGAATTTTTAAGCGACTGTGATGCAGATTGCTAGCTTGACTGAAAATTTTAAAAATAAATTGTTTGAGCTGTTTAAGTAATAAATTAAGTCTGTTAACACCTCGTGTTCGACTCCGGCGACGGTCTCGGGTACGAGGCATTACATTACGGGACTTACATCATAACTTTCATACATGTTCGGGTCATAAATCTTGCATACAATTTAAAACTTTTGACATTCATTCCCATTGTCCCTAATAAGGCTCTACGAGACCTTACATCATGCTTGGAAGAGGTTCAGAACTAAATAGACAACTCAAGAAATTTCTCGAAAACTTAGAAAATTTTCAACCCTAAAGGGGTCACACGCCCGTATGCCCCGGCCATGCCACTCACACTGCCAAGAGACACACTCGTGTGGACATTTGAATTGGAATCACATGGCCGTGCCCCAGCCCGTGCTCAACTCCGTGGAGCTCACTGACTTACCTCACACAGCTAGACCACAAGCCTGTGTGTCTAGCCCATGTGTCATCCACACGCCCGTGTCTAAGCCGTTTCATAACAGGGCATACATACTAACTTGCATCACACGACCAGCCATACGCCCATGTGCCAGCCCATGTGCTACACACAGCCAGTAGACACGCCCGTGTGTCTAGCCCGTGCCAAGTCTGTAAGGTATACTGACTTAATTCGAAAGGCTACCCCAGGGGACACACGCCCGTGTACCAAGGCCGTGTGTCACACACGGTCAAGCCACACGCCCGTGTGCTCGGCCGTGTGGAGTGAAAATAGGCTTAGTTTAAGCCACATTTCTCACCCTCTACAAGCATACCTAACCCACATCATCTCATACCATTTTAATGCATTCAAAGGCAGCCAAAGCATATTAATCCATACACATATCATGCCATATCATTATACCAAAATCATCAAAAACTTACATAACTTCCAATTTCCTTTTCTCACTTTTCCGTCAACTAAATCATGCTTCTCAAACATATCAATTCATCACCTATACTTCATCCAAAATATGCCAACACAAAAACATTATAGACCTCACATATCTCATTTATCAAACACATACTTTAGGCCAACTTACATGGCCAATACACACCATCATTTACAAGCCAAATCACATGGCCAAAATCACAACTCAAGACATATCATCTTAACAGTAGCCTATACATGCCATATATCCAAACCCCAAAGTGTAAAAATATCGTAAGTCAATAACCGGATAGTGTGATACGATCTCCATTGACTTCCAACCCGAGCAAACATCCAAAGCACTACAAAACATAGAAAAAACAATAACACAAAGTAAGCTTCACAGCTTAGTAAGTTTGTAATTCAAAAAAATAAAGCTTATAACTTCAATTTATAAGCATAATCCATTTAAGTCAATCCAACATGTCTTGGCCTTAGCCTAAACAACATTAGCTTTTAGATTTTAAACATCATATGAACTAGCAAATTATCATAAAGCATTATGACATAAGTTTACATTACTTATATGTATTCACATATCAAGCATATGGCTAAGTATCTTTAAATCATCCAAAAACTCATTCTTTTCCATGTTTTCATTAGCAATCCAAATCTAAGACTTTGCCAATCTTTACCCTTTTCTCATAACAGTTGAGCCACAATTTAAATAAGAAAAAATGGAGCACATCACAACTCATTTTGACCCAAAAGCCTAACACGTAATCATCAGCCAAATTTATTATTCAATCACTATTCAAGTAATATAACATAATATATTACCAAACCATTAATCACATCACTATTACATATTCAGTTCCCCAATAATCATGAACTCATAATTTTCATAAATTCAATACTCAATTGAATTTTTGTACATACCTGTACCATCTTGTACGAATTTCCGTACATACCTGCACCATTTTGTACAAATTTTCGTACATACCTGTACCATCTTGGGTGAATTTTTGTACATACCTATACTATCTCATACCAATCTCATACTCAATCACATCTTTCATTTACCCGTGAATATTTAATGTCTCGCACACTAGGTTCCATACCTGATACCTTGCACACTAAGTGTCATTCTAGATGTTTCGCACACTAAGTTCTATCCTCGATACTTCGCACACTAAGTGTCATTCTGGATGTATCGCACACTAAGTGCCTTCCTCGATACTTCGCACACTAAGTGCCATTTATATATCCAGCATAGTAGTAGTCATGAATATACAATTTATATGATACCAAAGTATTTAAAATACAATATTAAATAAGTTCATTGCATACGAACTTACCTCAAGTTGATCGGATAGAAGTTATCGCCTAATCGTTTACTTTTCATTTTTCCCCGACCTAAATTCGATATTTATTTATCTTGATCTATATATAATGTCAAATTCAGCATATTAACTTTCCTTTCTATTCAATTTGACACTTTATACACATTTTGGTAAAATTACACTTTTGCCCCTAAAGTTTCACATTTTTAGAATTTAGTCTTTAATTGACATTTTTTGTCAAAAATCACTTTATAAAACTTGTTAATCTAGCTTCAAACGTTAATAATCTATCATATAACATCTAATAACCAAGCATCCAACAATGGCATCATTCCAAATCCATAAAAATTTCGAAAATGGAGATACAGGCTAGCTAGAATACGAAGCAACGATATCAAAAATGTAGAAATTATTAAAAATCGAGTCAAAATCACTCACCAAATCACCCATGAAAATGCCGAACCTAACAAGCTTTAAACCCCTTATTTTTCTTTCTCAAATTCGGTAGCAAGGAAGATGAATGAATGGAAAATTTTGATTTTGTTTTATTCATATTAACTTAATAACCAATTTACCTATTTACCCTTTAAAAATAAAACAATTCTCCTAAATGCCAAACTAAATCCTCCGCCAACTAATTAGTGGGTTAATTACCATGCAAGTTCACTTTTTTTTCACTTCTATAGTCATTTGGTCCACTGAACTTATAAAACTCATATTTTACGCTTTCTGCGATTTAGTCTTTTTTACTGAATTAACCACTTAAACGATAAAATTTCTTTAGGAAAATTTTTCACAATTCTAATATCATGCTGAAAATATTAAAATAATAAGAAAATAAATTTTTTAATGTCAGATTGTGGTCCCAAAACCATTGTTTCGATTTGACCCAAAAACAGGCTGTTACATGTTTGGTTTTGAATTTGTATATTTATGTAGCCATGCGAAAATGGCTTGATTACAATATTGTGGCTTGTGTGTATGTGGTTATGACTTATACTTATTTTGGAGGTATGTTTCATGGTTTATATGCTTGAATTGTTTGGTTTTATGATTCGACAATGAGTAATAAAAAGTATAATGAACAATCGGCCGTGAAATTAGCTCATTTGGAAATGTAACACCCCGAATTTGGGCCTAGAAGTATTGGTCCTTGAGTGGGGGTCCGTAAGGAGGTTGTATATAGGTATTTAATTGTGCAATGAAATGAAACAATTAAATGTTTGCTTTAGTGGTTAATGGCTTTGAGAAGTGTTGGAGAAATCTTGGGTTCAAACTTGGGCTTTAGCAAAACTTTTAGTATGAAGTGAAAAAAACCTGGATGCTTGGATGAGGGCCTTTTAAATTATTGTGTTAAATAAATGACACAAGGAGTAACGTGGTCTAGTGGAAATGGCGTAATTAAGGTTGTATGGGAGCCTGGGTTCAAGCCTTAGCTCTTGCAATTTATTCTATTTTTTTAAGGGAACCTGAACTTTGGCCTTTAGACCTTATAATTAATTGGGGATAAAATATGACACAAAAAGAGCCTGTGGTGAAGTGGCAAGGTGGCATCATAGAGTTGGCAAAGAGGTCCAGGGTTTGAAACTCATGGCAATCAAAGAGCATTTATTTTGCTAACACGGGGCGGCAAGAGTTGGTGTTGAATTTAAACTCTGATGTTGGAAGGATCCCACATCGGGAAGCTAACATAAGAGTGGATGCGAAGCTAGCTTTAAATAGAGAGAACCATGAGGAGAGTAAAGATACATTTCTTGGCTGATCCCTTTCGTTGTATGGTGTGCTCGTTTGGGTTGGGCGTCAGCTAAGAGTGCTCAGAGCGTGGATTAACTCCAGTCTCCTATCAGGTGTGTATTTCTCACTACTCTAGCTGTAGGATGGCTACTTCGGGCCGCGATGGGCCGAAAGGGGCCATGTGGGCCCAATGGGCCTACGAGCCTAATTGGATAAGTTGTTTGATTTTGTAGTAAATATTGGACTAGGCTAGGTGAATCTCATATTTGTGGCTAGATTTGGGCTAAAAGGGCTACATGAGCGTGTGGGGCCATTTGGGCCGAGAATGGGCTTTAGGGTCATTCGTATTGTTATCCCTGTTTAGAATACTTTAGTTTACCAATTACAAAAATACCCTCGACTTGTAAAATTACCAAAGTACCATCGATTTATAGAATTATTGTTTTACCCGTTGATTTATAGAATTACTGTTTTACCCTCGATTTACAAAATTACTATTTTACCCTCGATTGTTAAATTACTGAAATACCCCTATAGGGTAGAATTACCCAAATACCCCTAGTTTGTAAAATTACCAAAATACCACTGGTTTGTGAAATTACCGAAATACCCTCAATTTGTAAAATTACCAAAATACCCCTAATTTACACAATTACAGAAATACCCTTGACTTTCTAAAAATTATAGAAATACCATTGGTTTACAAAATTACTGAAATACCCTTGGTTTGTAGATTTACCAAAACACCCTTGTAGGATGAAATGACTAAAATACCTCTAATAGGTAAAAAGACCGTAAAGCCCCTGTAAGGTAAAGTGACCGTAATACCCCTGTATGGTAAAATGACGAATATGCCCTTATGTTCCGTATGACTGATGTGCTTAGGATTTACATATATTGATATTGGATTAGTTAAGTTTGAGTGATAGGTGGTGGTTATCGTAGGTGATTGATTTTGGAAACGTTTTAACTTCAACCCATAACAGGTGTGTAATAACCCTCGCAATAGCTTAGATTAATATTCGTCGAAAAGCCGAAATGCTAAAATTTTGGCATTTCAAGAACTTGGGATTTTGCCTTTGCTTAAAGATGAGATAGATACTGTGATAGCCCTAAATTGACCCTAGTTGGGAAGTGGTTTCGAGATCGCTAAACCGAGTCACCGAAGCATTTGAATGTGATATTTATTGTCTAGAATATGTGAATATGAATGTGTGAAAGTTTTAAGCTTCGATTTAGTCGATTGCATGTGAATTTAGTTAATAGGACTTATGTGAGAAAATTTAGAAATGTGCTAAGCAAATGTAAGTGGCCTATTAATGCATGTTATAAGAATGAAGGGTTTGCATGTCAAATATCCATTTATTTTGAGTAGTGGCCGGCCATGGATGGGTCATAGATGATAATATGAATTTCCTATTAGCATTATGGGTTTAGAAAATAAAATAGTGAATTAAGAATGATAAAACATGAGGTGAGTGGGAGGAGAAACCAAAGTTGTCCCCCCTTACTCCCCATTGCCATGACTAGACAAAGAAAAGAAAAAAAAATGTTCATCCTTTAACATCCTTGGCCGAAAATTCTAAGGAGGAAGGAAGAAGAAAGGTTGAAGAGGTTCGGCCATGCATGTAACTAGGCTAAGGTATGTTTGATGTTGCTCCATGAGATTCATGTATATTTTTAGTTGTTAGCTTGAGTTCTACCTAGCCCATGGTTTAAATCTTTACTATGTGAGGGAGATGATAGAGTTTGAGTGCTCAACAAAAAGGATTGGATGTGAGTGTGTGTGAGAATTTGAAAAAGGTAGGTCTTAGCAACTTCATGAAGCATTCGGCCATGGTAGGAAGTGGAAGAGAAATATAGTTGTTGTTCATGTTAGATGAAGTAGAGGAGTTGTGTGCTAAGGCCGAATGTGACTTTGAATATTATTGAGTAATGTATGTGTTTTGAATTGATGGAATGGAGAGGACGCTCTAATTTTGTTATGAACAATTATATGTTAAATTAAGGGTTGCTAAGTTAGCTATTAAGGTGAAGTGCAAATGTTAGTATTTGATTACTAGTGTATATAGGTGTTTTAGCCGAGCTTTGAACTTGAAACAAAATGGTAATTAGTCAATACAAGTGACCATATTTGTAGAATGTATTAAGCATATAATCGGCCTCAACATAGACATGCATATTCGGCCACATGAGGTAGATTGGTGTTGCATGTATTCGGTTAGAGGCAAACATATTGATGCTTTTATCTTGGCTTAGATAATCGACTAAAAGAGAGTGTGGGCTAATATGTTGAGTTGATTCATGATTTCATATATATATGACTCTAATTTCTAATGTATATATGGGTTAAGTACTTTGAGTTTCTCTTTTTAATGTTCAAATGATTAAATCAATTTATTTGTTAAATTAAGCTCAAGAGCAAAGGGGAACTAAATCCGATAAAGGGAAGGAAAAAGTGATCGAATAGCCGTCGAAATTGTTCGACAACATCCGAGGTAAGTTTTTGAGTAATGAAACTTAGTTTACGATTTGATTAAGTCATGACGTATAATCATAACAAATATACGGTGATATAATGATTCTACTTGAATTATGTGTTGAGTTAACTAGTCTATACGTATGATGGGTAGCCGTATGTGCATAGAAATCATGTCATGAAGCAAGCCGAATCATGCTGTTCGTATGTGGCTATTGAGCCGAAAATGGGAATGCTTAATAATTGATTTCTGTTTGAATTCTAGTTATGAAAATGAAATAAAGATGTGTCATGATTTACTGATATGTGCATGAATATTCGGATGCTAACGGGGTTAAGTCCTGAAGACATTTGTGCTAGTGATTAATTCCGGGCTAAGTCCAGAAGGCATTTGTGCGAGTTACTAATTCCGGGCTAAGCCCCGAAGGCATTTGTGCGAGTTACTATATCCGGGCTAAGTCCCGAAGGCATTTGTGCTAGTGACCATATCAGGACTAAGACCCGAAGGCCTTGTGCGAGTGGTTATATCCGGCTAAATCCCGAAGATAATTGGGTTTGGGAATGAGTGATCTTGCTGTAATAATTTCAATTAATACGCTCGTAAAATCCCAACAATGAGGTATGTTTCGTATGTGCATTGAGATAATTGATTCTTTCTAAATAGTATTTGCTCAATCGATTAACAAGCTTCCGGCTTTTAGTCAAGTTGATTTCTTATGTATGAATATAAGGGTTGGAAATGTGAAGTAGGTATGATTGTGAGAAAATGTGTATATGAAATTATTCGTTTAGTCGTATGAATGCTATACTTCAGTTGTGCATGATTTCATTGCTCAAAACTTACTAAGCATTAAATGCTTATTCCGTTTCTTTGATTCTCTGTTTTATAGATTTTGGTTCGTCAGCTATCAGACTCGGGATTGTCGAAGTCGAAGTCGTCCACACTATCAAAGCCCTTTTGGTACATTTTTGGTTGAACTCTAAAATGGCATGTATAGGACTACCCTTTTTGTTGTT